>NW_027602279.1:0-40000 GCF_053455715.1 Rhinoraja longicauda
AAATCCTTTAATGTCTGAATCTGATCTTATTAGTTCTGCCAGAGGTTCAATAGCCAGATTCAAACTCTCTGTCCCAGATTTAAAACTAGCTACATTCCCTGTCCTCAGGTATATTTGCAAACAACTCGTCTGTCTGTCTGTGCTGGCTTTTGCAGTACACATTCTCGGAGGTGTGAATGTAAAACAAGGGCCGAAGCTGCCTTCATGTCTGGTTACTCCAATGTGATAATCGCTTCTATTGTGTAGCCCTGAGCTCTGGAATAAAGTGGAGATTTAAAAAAAATATATAGTTTTGGAGAGTTTGAGAAAGGGAGGGAGGGAGGGAGGGAGGGAGGGAGGGAGGGAGAGAGAGAGAGGGAGGGAGTGTGAGATGGGGAGGGAGGGAGAGAGAGGGGGAGAGAGAGAGATTCACCCACGTACAAACAAACTCAAAAAGCTACGAGCTTTAATTTATAGAAACAGAAACATAGAAAATAGGTGCAGGAGTAGGCCATTCGGCCCATCGAGCCTGTACGCACCGCCATTCAATATGATCATGGCTGATCATCCAGCTCAGTATCCTGTACCTGCCTTCTCTCCATACCCCCGATCCCTTTAGCCACAAGGGCCACATCCAACTCCCTCTTAAATATAGCCAATGAACTGGCCTCAACTACCTTCTGTGGCAGAGAGTTCCACTGGCAGAGAATTCCAGTGGAATTTATCAAATAAAATAAATTTATCAAAAAGCTACGAGCTTTAATTTATAAATTTATCAAAAAGCTACGAGCTTTCATTTATAAAATATCTTTTAATAGCAAGAGGTGGAGAGAGAGGAGGGGGAGAGAGAGAGGGAAGGGGAGAGAGAGGAGAGAGAGAGAGAGATTCACACACACACAAACAAACTCAAAAAGCTACGAGCTTTGATTTATAAATTTATCAAAAAACTGTGAGCTATAATTTATAAATTTATCAATAAGCTACGAGCTTTAAATTATAAACAGGCATGTTGGCCGGTGTGGGCAGGTGGGACTAGTGTAGATGGGGCATGTTGGCCGGTGTGGGCAGGTGGGACTAGTGTAGATGGGGCATGTTGGTCGGTGTGGGCAGGTGGGACTAGTGTAGATGGGGCATGTTGGTCGGTGTGGGCAGGTGGGACTAGTGTAGATGGGGCATGTTGGTCGGTGTGGGCAGGTGGGACTAGTGTAGATGGGGCATGTTGGCCGGTGTGGGCAGGTGGGACTAGTGTAGATGGGGCATGTTGGCCGGTGTGGGCAGGTGGGACTAGTGTAGATGGGTCATGTTGGTCTGTGTGGGCGAGTGGGACTAGTGTAGATGGGGCATGATGGCTGGTGTGGGCAGGTGGGACTAGTGTAGATGGGGCATGTTGGTCTGTGTGGGCGGTTGGGACTAGTGTAGATGGGGCATGTTGGCCGGTGTGGGCAGGTGGGACTAGTGTAGATGGGGCATGTTGGTCGGTATGGGCAGGTGGGACTAGTGTAGATGGGGCATGTTGGTCGGTGTGGGCAGGTGGGACTAGTGTAGTTGGGGCATGTTGGTCGGTGTGGGCAGGTGGGACTAGTGTAGATGGGGCATGTTGGTCAGTGTAGGCAGGTGGGACTAGTGTAGATGGGGCATGTTGGTCTGTGTGTGCAGGTGGGACTAGTGTAGATGGGGCATGTTGGCCGGTGTGGGAAGGTGGGACTATTGTAGATGGGGCATGTTGGCCGGTGTGGGCAGGTGGGACTTGTGTAGATGGGGCATGTTGGGCGGTGTGGGCAGGTGGGACTAGTGTAGATGGGGCATGTTGGGCGGTGTGGGCAGGTGGGACTAGTGTAGATGGTGCATGTTAGAAACATAGAAAATAGGTGCAGGAGTAGGCCATTCGGCCCTTCGAGCCTGCACCGCCATTCAATATGATCATGGCTGATCATCCAGCTCAGTAGCCTGTACCTGCCTTCTCTCCATACCCCCTGATCCCTTTAGCAAAAAGGGCCACATCTAACTCTTAAATATAGCCAATGAACTGGCCTCAACTACCTTCTGTGGCAGAGAATTCCACAGATTCACCACTCTCTGTGTGAAGAAATGTTTTCTCATCTCGGTCCTAAAAGACTTCCCCCTTATCCTTAAGCTGTGACCCCTGGTTGTAGACTCCCCCAACATCGGGAACAATCTTCCCGCATCTAGCCTCTCCAACCCCTTAAGAATTTTATATGTTTCTATAAGATCCCCCCTCAGTCTTCTAAATTCCAGCGAGTATAAGCCCAGTCTATCCAGTCTTTCCTCATATGAAAGTCCCACCATCCCAGGGATCAATCTGGTGAACCTTCTCTGTACTCCCTCTAAGGCAAGAACGTCTTTCCTCAGGTTAGGAGACCAAAACTGCACACAATACTCCAGGTGCGGTCTCACCAAGGCCTTGTACAACTGCAGCAGAACCTCCCTGCTCCTATACTCAAATCCTCTTGCTATGAATGCCAACATACCATTCACTCTCTTCACTGCCTGCTGCACCTGCATGCTTGCTTTCAATGGGGCATGTTGGACGGTGTGGGCAGGTGGGACAAGTGTAGATGGGGCATGTTGGTCAGTGTGGGCGGGTGGGACTGGTGTAGATGGGGCATGTTGGTCAGTGTGGGCAGGTGGGACTGGTGTAGATGGGGCATGTTGGACGGTGTGGGCAGGTGGGACTAGTGTAGATGGGGCATGTTGGTCAGTGTGGGCAGGTGGGACTGGTGTAGATGGGGCATGATGGACGGTGTGGGCGGGTGGGACTAGTGTAGATGGGGCATGTTGGCCGGTGTGGGCAGGTGGGACTAGTGTAGATGGGGCATGATGGACGGTGTGGGCGGGTGGGACTAGTGTAGATGGGGCATGATGGCTATCCACCTCTTGCTATTAAAAGATATTTTATAAATTAAAGCTCATAGTTTTTGTTTGGGGGAGAGAGAGGGAGGGAGGGAGAGAGGGAGGGATGGGGTGAGGGAGGGAGAGAGGAGGGGAAGAGAGAGGAGGGGGAGAGAGAGGAGGGGGAGAGAGAGGGGGAGAGAGAGGAGGGGAAAGAGAAGGGGGAGAGCTATTTAATCTTGTTATTAAAAAGATATTTTATACCTCAAAAAGCTACGAGCTATAATTGATAAAATATCTTTTAATAGCAAGAGGTGGAGACTGGGTGTGGACAATGTCGCCCGTCGGGCGGGCTGCTAATTGATAATTGGTGGGATCGCTGAGCCTTGGGGAAGTTGTGGGCTTATGAAGGGCCACATGTGCTCACTGTTTCTTTCAACAAAATGGCCGCCACATGTGCTCACTGTTTCTTTCAACAAAATGGCGCCGCATGTGCTCACTGTTTCTTTGTGTCAATGTTTGTCCTTGCTTGCTGGCTCCCCTTCCCTCTCTCTCTCCCCCTCCTCTCTCTCACAATAGGTGCAGGAGGAGGCCATTCGGCCCTTCGAGCCTGTACGCACCGCATTTCAATGTGATCGCGGCTGATCGTTCTCAATCAGTACCCACTCTTATGTGGGTTTTAAATTGGTTAATTTTTTCTGGGTTAAATATAGTTGATGTAAAAAATTATATTGTACTAAACTATATCTCACATTAATAGTATTTTTCATACTATCTAAACACAATCTTTCCCAACTTGGTTCATCAATGATAATATTAAGATCTGTTTCCCATCTTTGTCTTGATTTTTGAATTCCTATCTTTCGACTAGATTTTTGTAATAATTTATACATTGATGATATAATTTTTTTTATTCCCTTGCCCTGAATCAAGGATTCAATTCCTTTAATCTGAAATAGAGACATTGAATGACCTAACCTTTCCCTTAAAAAAGATTGTAATTGATAATAGAAAAAAATACTATTCCCTGGAATTTGATATTTATTTCTCAATTGAGAAAATGTTAAAAAGTTATTTCCTTCATAGCAATCTCCTATATGTTTAATACCCTTCTGTTCCCAGACTTGTAGTATTTGATTATTCCAAGCAAACGGCAATAATCTATTTTTTACTAATGGAGTTTTAGCTGTTAAAACAAATCTTTTATCATTAACTTTAACAGTAATCAACAATGTATTAATTAAATGTTTTAGCAAAGGTGACTCTTTATCCTTAACTAATAGCTTCGCTTCCCATTTATATATAAATTCTTCTGGACATAACTCTTTTATTTTATCCATTTCAATTTTAACCCATGCTGTTTTTCCACCCTCTTGATAAAAGGATGAAATAAAACTCATTTGTGCTGCCAGATAATAATTTTTAAAATTTGGTAATTGCAGTCCACCTAATTCAAATTTCCATGTTAATTTTTCCAGAGACACTCTTGGCATTTTACCTTTCCAAAGAAAATTCCTCACAATTTTGTTCAATTCTTGAAAAAATTTATTTAGCAAAGGTATAGGCAGTGTTTGGAATAAATACTGTATCCTCGGAAAAATATTCATCTTAATACAGTTCACTCTCCCTAGCAATGTAATTGGAAGATTCATCCATTTCTTCAGGTCCTCATCTATTTTTTTTATTAATGGTTTATAATTTAATTTATACAAATTATTTAACTTATTATCTACTTTAACTCCTAAGTACTTAATGCCTTCTTTTTGCCATTTAAACTGACTTTCTCTTTTACATTGGACATAATTGCCTTCAAAAAGAGGCATTATTTCAGTTTTATCTTTATTAATTTTATATCCTGATACTTTCCCATATTCTTCCAATCTGAAATATAATTTTCTTAAGGATTCCAATGGTCTAGTAAGACAAATTAGGACATCATCTGCAAATAAAGTAATTTTGTGATCTTCCTGATTAACTTTAAATCCTTTAATGTCTGAATCTGATCTTATTAGTTCTGCCAGAGGTTCAATAGCCAGATTCAAACTCTCTGTCACAGATTTAAAACTAGCTACATTCCCTGTCCTCATGTATCTTTGCAAACAACTCGCCTGTCTGTCTGTGCTGGCTTTTGCAGTACACATTCTCGGAGGTGTGAATGTAAAACAAGGGCCGAAGCTGCCTTCATGTCTGGTTACTCCAATGTGATAATTGTCGCGTTTATTTGTATAATAAAGCTCGTACCACGACGTAAACGGAGTATACCTTTAATTAGCAACTCTGTACAGCAGCCGCCTGCTTGTCTGCATGCCCGGGCAACTCCCTCACTGCCACACCCCGGGTCCCCACGTCACCTCCGGCCACCGCATTCCTTACACTCTTATTCCCATAATACCACATCTCCCTTTCTTTGAGAACAAAGGGTGGACTACCTTTGTCTCTGCAGGTCTTAAGGGGTTTATTCTGCCCTTTTGCTGGAAGACCTGTCCCTGATTCAAGCATGCAAAATAGAAATAAAATAACTTCCGCGTTACCATACTGTGAACTATTACTTTAGCAGGCTGTGTTCTTCAAAACTTAAACTCTCAGGTTTCAGGTAAATGTACCAGGTTTACCGAACATTTTCACCCTCTCTTTTCCTTTATTATAGAAAACAGATCAATAAATCACAAATCAAGTCTCTTCGGCTTTCTAACCTCTCTCCCACACCTGGTCCGCACAGTCTCTGTGGTGGGGCCCTCTCTGCTGGGTGATGTTGTTACTGGCGGAGCTGGCTCTGGTGGAGCTGAATCTTCTCCCACCGGTGGCTCATCAGCGTCGACTACCCCACTGTTGGTCTGCAGCGGCACCAAGTGCTGCCGGTTCCTTCTCAGTGTGCCCTGAGGCACCTGGACGATATAAGAGCGAGGGGTATTGTGTGTAGATAGCACTTTGCCCTCGACTCGTGCATCGGTGACCCACACCTCCTCCTCAGGTACTAGTGGCTCCAGATTTCTCGCTCCGTGCCTCTTGTTGAAGGATCTTGCGTCGTTCCACCTCTTCTCCCTTTCCTTGGCCCCCAGCGCGTTGTAGTCAGGCAAAACTGGATTCAGCAGGGTTGGAAGGGCAGGAACAGTAGTGCGGAGGCGGCGCCCCATCAACAGCTCGGCCGGGCTATAGCCGTTCTGTAGAGGGGTTGCTCTGTAGGCCAGCAATGCAAGATATGGGTCTGACGCCTTTGTTAGCAGGTTTTTCACGGTTTGTACAGCGCGTTCCGCCTCACCATTGCTCTGAGGCCACCTGGGGCTGCTCGTGATGTGCACAAAGCCATACTCTGCTGCAAAGGCTTTAAAGTGGCTACCTGAGAACTGGGGCCCATTGTCACTTTTAAGAACTTCCCCAATTCCATGACGAGAAAACATGGATTTCAGGTGTACCACCACATCTGTGGACCTTGTGTGTGTCAGCAGCGCAACTTCCACATACCTTGAGAAATAATCAACTACTAGTAGATAAGTCTTGTCTTTCAGCGTGAATAGGTCAGCTCCCAAGGTTTGCCAAGGCCTGTCTGGCATCTCCGTCGGCATCAGCGGCTCTTTGACATTCCTTCTCTCTTGGATGCAGGTTCTACATTTCAGCACCATGTCATTCAGCTGGCTGCTGAGTCCTGGCCACCATACCGTCTGTTTGGCCCGGCCCCTGCACTTTGTCACCCCCAGGTGTCCCTCATGTAGTCTCTGCAGCACATCACCTTGTAAGGCTGATGGGATGACGAGCCTCGTGCCCCGCAGCAGCAGCCCATCGTGCACAATCAGCACTGCTCTTTCAGCCCAGTAATGTCTCAGCACTCCCTGCAGTTGGCTTTTGTCGGGCCAGCCGTTTGTGCAGTACTCCATCAGTGCAGAGCATGTGCTGTCTGCCCGCAGGTGCTCACGTAGGCTGCTCAGATAATCTCCTCTGACAGGAATGTTGCTGATGACAGAATCTACATAGATGTTGGTGTCCTCTAATAGGCTTGTGTCTGCGTGTGTTTTTGCGGCTCTCAGAGGAGCACGCGATAGGGTGTCGGCTGTCCCCAGGCTTTTGCCAGGGACATGATTGACTGTATAGTTGTACCTCATGAGTCTCATCCTAAATCTTTGGACTCTTGGTGGGAGGTCATCCAAAGCTTCACTGCCTGCTGCACCTGCATGCTTGCTTTCAATGACTGGCGCAACATGACACCCAGGTCACGTTGCATCTCCCCTTCTCCCAATCGGTCACCATTCAGGTAATACTCTGCTTTCCTGTTCTTGCCGCCAAAGTGGATAACATCACATTTATCCACATTATATTGCATCTGCCATGCATTTGCCCACTCACCTAATCTATCCAAGTCACTCTGCCCACACCGACCAACATGCCCCATCTACACTAGTCCCACCTGCCCATACCGACCAACATGCCCCATCTACACTAGTCCCATCTGCCCACACCGACCAACATGCCCCATCTACACTAGTCCCACTTGCCCACACCGACCAACATGCCCCATCTACACTAGTCCCACCTGCCCACAACGACCAACATGGCCCATCTACACTAGTCCCACAACGACCTACATGCCCCATCTACACTAGTCCCACCTGCCCACAACGACCAACATGCCCCATCTGCACTAGTCCCACTTGCCCACATCGACCAACATGCCCCATCTACACTAGTCCCACCTGCCCACAACGACCAACATGGCCCATCTACACTAGTCCCACAACGACGTACATGCCCCATCTACACTAGTCCCACCTGCCCACAACGACCAACATGCCAGTTTATAAATTAAAGCTCGTAGCTTTTTGATAAATTTACAAATTAAAGCTCGTAACTTTTTGAGTTTGTTTGTGTGTGTGTGAATCTCTCTCTCTCCTCTCTCATAACATAACATAACATAACATAACAACACTTTATTGTCACTCGGCACAACACCGAGCGAAATTTCAGCAGTCACACAAAATACAGCAAAAAAGAAAAGAACACAGGACACCCGACCCCAACACAAACATCCATCACAGTGACTCCAAACACCCCCTCACTGTGATGGAGGCAACAAAACTTCCCCTCTCTTCCCCCCGCACCCACGGACAGGCAGCTCGACCCCTACCGAGGCAAACGACACGCACAGCCCCCGCAAGGGGATGGAAGGCCCCCCGGCCGAGCCGCCCCGGGCACCGAAACGTCCCGCGGCCACACCGGGCGATGTTAAGTCCAGCGGCCGAGCCGCACCGGGCACTGAAACGTCCCGCGGCCACACCGGGCACTGAAACGTCCCGCGGCCGCACCGGGCGATGTTAAGTCCAGCGGCCGAGCCACACCGGGCACTGAAACGTCCCGCGGCCGCACCGGGCGATGTTAAGTCCAGCGGCCAAGCCGCACCGGGCACTGAAACGTCCCGCGGCCGCACCGGGCGATGTTAAGTCCAGCGGCCGAGCCGCACCGGGCACTGAAACGTCCCGCGGCCGCACCGGGCGATGTTAAGTCCAGCGGCCGAGCCGCACCGGGCACTGAAACGTCCCGCGGCCGAGCTGCGCCGGCGATGTTAAGGCCCGCAGCCGAGCCGCACCGGGCACTGAAACGTCCCGCGGCCGAGCTGCGCCGGCGATGTTACGGCCCGCAGCCGAGCCGCACCGGGCACTGAAACGTCCCGCAGCCGAGCCGCACCGGCACTGTTACGGCCCGCAGCCGAGCCGCACCGGGCACTGAAACGTCCCGCAGCCGAGCCGCACCGGCACTGTTACGGCCCGCAGCCGAGCCGCACCGGGCACTGAAACGTCCCGCAGCCGAGCTGCGCCGGCGATGTTAAGGCCCGCAGCCGAGCCGCACCGGGCACTGAAACGTCCCGCAGCCGAGCTGCGCCGGCAATGTTAAGGCCCGCAGCCGAGCCGCGCCCCGGGGAAGAGACCTAATAAAAGAAAGGTTTCCCCCCGCCCCACCCCCCCACCCCACCCCACCCCACCCCACCCCACACCCCCACCCCCACCCCACCCCACACCCCCACCACACATACACAGCCAAAAACAGAAACAAAAACCATCCCAACACCGACACAAACAAAAAAAAAGAAAAAGAGACAACAGACTGCCAGAGAGCCGCAGCCGTTAGGCGCAGCCAACTCCTCCCCTTCCCTCTCTCTCTCCCCCTCCTCTCTCTCCACCTCTTGCTATTAAAAGATATTTTATAAATTAAAGCTCGCAGCTTTTTGATAAATTTATAAATTAAAGCTCGTAGCTTTTTGATGAATTTATAAATTAAAGCTCGTAGCTTTTTGGTAAATTTAAAAATGTGTACTGCCAAAGGCAAGGCAGACAGACGAGTTGTTTGCAAAGATACCTGAGGACAGGAAATGCGGCTAGTTTTCCATCTGTGACAATGGCCGAAACTGCCTTCATGTAAAGGTTACCCCAATGTGATAATGGTTTCTATTGTGGAGCACCCTTGGGTGCCTTGAGCACTGAAACCTGTGCACAGAGTTTAGCTCACATAGTTAACTTGGAACAGGTTTATTCCAAATAAGGTAAAGGCATCTGTTTGTGGAATTTGTGTGTGTGTCACCTCAGCTCCTCAATAAATAAAAAGCTGCATGCTGCTAATTGCAGTATTGGGAGCTCAGACCGGCCAAGTCTGGCATCGAACCTGTAACCTCTGCCAACTCCAGCAAGTGGGTAAGCTTCTTGTGTTTTAAATCCATTAGTGTGTTGTCTATTTTTTTGTGTTAATTGAATTTAATGTAGTTTAGTTAAACACGGGAGAGGGAGAGGGAGAGGGGGAGGAGAGGGAGAAGAGGGAGAAGAGGGAGGGAGAGAGAGAGGAGGGGGCGAGAGAGCTTTATTTAATTTAATGTAGTATAGTTCACTAATAGTTCTCTTTAGGGAGAGAGAGAGAGGGAGAGAGAGAGAGGGGGAGAGGAGGGAGAGAGAGAGTGTGTGTGAGAGAGAGAGAGAGCACAAACAAACTCAAAAAGCTGCGAGCTTTAATTTATAAATAGTTTTAAACAGTTCACTTTAGTTCTCTGCAGTGTAGTTTAATTCACTAAACCTCATGATAATCAGATTGAATGATTGATTCTCTCTCATACATTCTCTCTCTCTCTCTCTCTCTCTCTCTCTTGCTCTCTCTTCTCACCCCTCCCAAACTGTTAATATTAAAATGGGGAATCCCTGCATTTGTTAGAGAGAGAGAGAGAGAGAGAGAGAGAGAGAGAGACTTCAAATAAGGGATTTTGTGTAAATTTGGAAATGAATATCTGCATTGAATGTGTAACCTGTGGAAATGTCGGATGGAGTTGTTGAAAAGAGAATGTTTAAAAAAATATTTATTACTTTAAAAAAGTATTTTTTGATATTTTTTTTAAACTTGCCTGTTAAGCTGATGTGATAAAGAATAAACAAGTGTTGTGTTTTATCCAAAATATTTTATCCAAAATATTTATGTAGGATTCTTAACTTGAACTAATACAATCTGCATTTTGGAATGTCGGATGGAGTTGTTGAAAAGAAAATGTTTTTAAAATGTATATTAAAAAGTATTTTTTGATATTTTTAAAAAACTTGCCTGTTACCTTGCAGAATGATTTTGCAAACTGACTCTGAGTGCATCGATCCTATTGGGTTTTGCAGCACAGTGCATTGAGCTGTCCTTTGTATTATTGGTTCAGGGAGATGCCTGTTATGTCTGTTTGGTCCCTCAGGTTGGAGGGGGCAGATAAAAGAGATGGTGATCACAAGCTTGGTGGTAGATCCTCATGGGAAATATTTATTGATGTAGGATTCATAACTTGAACTAATACAATCTGCATTTTGGAATATGCAGCAGCTTAAATAAATATTTATTTATGTAGGATTCATAACTTTAACTAATACAATCTGCATTTTGAAATGTGGGATGGAATTGTTGAAAAGAAAAAGTTTAAAAAATATTTAATATTCTGAAAAAGTATTTTTTGATATTTTTTTTAAAACTTGCTGATGGGATAAAGAATTAAAAAGTGTTGTGTTTTCTCAAAAACATTTTATCCAAAATATTTATATATGTAGGATTTATACATGCTTACTGAAATGGCGGGGTTGCTTACTGAAATGGCGGGGTTGCTTACTGAAATGGCGGGGTTGCTTACTGAAATGGCGGGGTTGCTTACTGAAATGGCGGAGGCAGAGGACGGAGCGGCGGGGTTTGCTTACTAAAATGGCGGAGGGAGAGCGCACAGCGGCGGGGTTTGCTTACTAAAATGGCGGAGGCAGAGGACGGAGCGGCGGGGTTTGCTTACTAAAATGGCGGGGTTTCCTTACTGAAATGGCGGGGTTGCTTACTAAAATAGCGGGGGCAGAGCGCACAGCGGCAGGGTTTGCTTACTAAAATGGCGGAGGCAGAGGTGGGAGCGGCGGGTTTGATTACTGAAATGGCGGGGGAGAGCGCACAGCTGCGTTATTTGCTTACTAAAATGGCGGGGTAGCTTACTGAAATGGCTGGGGCAGGCGCACAGCGGCGGGGTTCGCTTACTAAAATGGCGTGTTTTCCTTACTGAAATGGCGGGGTTGCTTACTGAAATGGCGGGAGGGTTGCTTACTGAAATGGCTGGGGCAGAGCGAAATGTGGCGGGGTTTGCTTACTAAAATGGCGGGGGTTGCTTACTAAAATGGCGGGGGGTTGCTTACTAAAATGGCGGGGGTTGCTTACTAAAATGGCGGGGGTTCTTACTACATAAGAACGGTGATGGATCCTCATGATAAATATTTATTTATATAGGATTCATAACTTGAACTAATACAATCTGCATTTTGAAATGTCAGATGGAGTTGTTGAAAAGAATTTTTTTTAAATATTTAATATTCTGAAAAAGTATTTTTTGATATTTTTTTATAAACTTGGCTGTTTTATTGCTGATGGGATCAAGAATTAAAAAGTGTTGTGTTTTATCAAAAATATTTTATCAACAATTTGGAAATGAATATCTGCATTGAATGTGTAACGTGTGGAAATGTAGGATGGAGTTGTTGAAAAGAGAATGTTAAATGCAACAAATGCATCGCATTAGGATGACTTTTCAGGCTGCTGCAATGTTAAATGCAGTGATCGCCTTGCATTAAAGAAATATTGCAACACCCTGCGATGTGAAATGCAATAATAATCCTGCAAAACCTCTCAAATGTTAAATGCGACTAATGCATCGTATTAGGATAACTTTGCAGGCTGCTGCATTGTTAAATGCAGCGCTGGCGTTGCATTAAAGCAATATTGCAACCCCCTGGGATGTTAAATGCAATAAAATTAATTGCAATAATTTTGCAAATCCTCTCAAATGTTAAATGCAATTAGGCTCCTGCAAAGTTAAATGCAGCGCAGGCCTTGCATTAAAGCAAAATTGCAGCTGTTCTGGGGTATTAAACGCATTAAAATCATTGTAATAATCATGCAAAATCTCTCAAATTCCTGACATCCATCCACCCACCCACCGATCGATCAATCAATCAATCTTTGATTTATTCTTATTATTAATAATATAAATTATTATTACTATAGCATTATTATTGTATTTACTACCCCCGGCATCGCATTAGGATGACTTTTCTGGCTGCTGCAATGTTAAATGCAGTGATCGCCTTGCATTAAAGAAATATTGCAACACCCTGCGATGTGAAATGCAATAATAATCCTGCAAAACCTCTCAAATGTTAAACGTGACTAATGCATCGTATTAGGATAACTTTGCAGGCTACTGCAATGTTAAATGTAGTGATGGCCTTGCATTAAAGTCATCTAGCGACCCCCAATGGATGTTATATGCATTAAATTAATTGCAATAATTTTGCAAAACCTCTCAAATGTTAAATGCAACAAATGCATCGCATTAGGATGACTTTTCAGGCTGCTGCAATGTTAAATGCAGTGATCGCCTTGCATTAAAGAAATATTGCAACACCCTGCGATGTGAAATGCAATAATAATCCTGCAAAACCTCTCAAATGTTAAACGGGACTAATGCATCGTATTAGGATAACTTTGCAGGCTGCTGCAATGTTAAATGCAGTGATGGCCTTGCATTAAAGTCATCTAGCGACCCACAGTGGGTGTTAAATGCATTAAATTAATTGCAATAATTTTGCAAAACCTCTCAAATGTTAAATGCAACAAATGCATCGCATTAGGATGACTTTTCAGGCTGCTGCAATGTTAAATGCAGTGATCGCCTTGCATTAAAGAAATATTGCAACACCTGCGTTGTGAAATGCAATAATAATCCTGCAAAACCTCTCAAATGTTAAATGCGACTAATGCATCGTATTAGGATAACTTTGCAGGATGCTGCATTGTTAAATGCAGCGCTGGCGTTGCATTAAAGCAATATTGCAACCCCCTGGGATGTTAAATGCAATAAAATTAATTGCAATAATTTTGCAAATCCTCTCAAATGTTAAATGCAATTAGGCTCCTGCAATGTTAAATGCAGCGCAGGCCTTGCATTAAAGCAAAATTGCAGCTGTTCTGGGGTATTAAACGCATTAAAATCATTGTAATAATCATGCAAAATCTCTCAAATTCCTGACATCCATCCACCCACCCACCGATCGATCAATCAATCAATCTTTGATTTATTCTTATTATTAATAATATAAATTATTATTACTATAGTATTATTATTGTATTTACTACCCCCGGCATCGCATTAGGATGACTTTTCAGGCTGCTGCAATGTTAAATGCAGTGATCGCCTTGCATTAAATAAATATTGCAACACCCTGCGATGTGAAATGCAATAATAATCCTGCAAAACCTCTCAAATGTTAAACGTGACTAATGCATCGTATTAGGATAACTTTGCAGGCTACTGCAATGTAAAATGCAGTGATGGCCTTGCATTAAAGTCATCTAGCGACCCCCAATGGATGTTATATGCATTAAATTAATTGCAATAATTTTGCAAAACCTCTCAAATGTTAAATGCAACAAATGCATCGCATTAGGATGACTTTTCAGGCTGCTGCAATGTTAAATGCAGTGATCGCCTTGCATTAAAGAAATATTGCAACACCTGCGATGTCAAATGCAATAATAATCCTGCAAAACCTCTCAAATGTTAAATGCGACTAATGCATCGTATTAGGATAACTTTGCAGGCTGCTGCATTGTTAAATGCAGCGCTGGCGTTGCATTAAAGCAATATTGCAACCCCCTGGGATGATAAATGCAATAAAATTAATTGCAATAATTTTGCAAATCCTCTCAAATGTTAAATGCAATTAGGCTCCTGCAATGTTAAATGCAGCGCAGGCCTTGCATTAAAGCAAAATTGCAGCTGTTCTGGGGTATTAAACGCATTAAAATCATTGTAATAATCATGCAAAATCTCTCAAATTCCTGACATCCATCCACCCACCCACCGATCGATCAATCAATCAATCTTTGATTTATTCTTATTATTAATAATATAAATTATTATTACTATAGTATTATTATTGTATTTACTACCCCCGGCATCGCATTAGGATGACTTTTCAGGCTGCTGCAATGTTAAATGCAGTGATCGCCTTGCATTAAATAAATATTGCAACACCCTGCGATGTGAAATGCAATAATAATCCTGCAAAACCTCTCAAATGTTAACGTGACTAATGCATCGTATTAGGATAACTTTGCAGGCTACTGCAATGTTAAATGCAGTGATGGCCTTGCATTAAAGTCATCTAGCGACCCCCAATGGATGTTATATGCATTAAATTAATTGCAATAATTTTGCAAAACCTCTCAAATGTTAAATGCAACAAATGCATCGCATTAGGATGACTTTTCAGGCTGCTGCAATGTTAAATGCAGTGATCGCCTTGCATTAAAGAAATATTGCAACACCCTGCGATGTGAAATGCAATAATAATCCTGCAAAACCTCTCAAATGTTAAACGGGACTAATGCATCGTATTAGGATAACTTTGCAGGCTGCTGCAATGTTAAATGCAGTGATGGCCTTGCATTAAAGTCATCTAGCGACCCACAGTGGGTGTTAAATGCATTAAATTAATTGCAATAATTTTGCAAAACCTCTCAAATGTTAAATGCAACAAATGCATCGCATTAGGATGACTTTTCAGGCTGCTGCAATGTTAAATGCAGTGATCGCCTTGCATTAAAGAGATATTGCAACACCTGCGATGTGAAATGCAATAATAATCCTGCAAAACCTCTCAAATGTTAAATGCGACTAATGCATCGTATTAGGATAACTTTGCAGGCTGCTGCATTGTTAAATGCAGCGCTGGCGTTGCATTAAAGCAATATTGCAACCCCCTGGGATGATAAATGCAATAAAATTAATTGCAATAATTTTGCAAATCCTCTCAAATGTTAAATGCAATTAGGCTCCTGCAATGTTAAATGCAGCGCAGGCCTTGCATTAAAGCAAAATTGCAGCTGTTCTGGGGTATTAAACGCATTAAAATCATTGTAATAATCATGCAAAATCTCTCAAATTCCTGACATCCATCCACCCACCCACCGATCGATCAATCAATCAATCTTTGATTTATTCTTATTATTAATAATATAAATTATTATTACTATAGTATTATTATTGTATTTACTACCCCCGGCATCGCATTAGGATGACTTTTCAGGCTGCTGCAATGTTAAATGCAGTGATCGCCTTGCATTAAATAAATATTGCAACACCCTGCGATGTGAAATGCAATAATAATCCTGCAAAACCTCTCAAATGTTAAACGTGACTAATGCATCGTATTAGGATAACTTTGCAGGCTACTGCAATGTTAAATGCAGTGATGGCCTTGCATTAAAGTCATCTAGCGACCCCCAATGGATGTTATATGCATTAAATTAATTGCAATAATTTTGCAAAACCTCTCAAATGTTAAATGCAACAAATGCATCGCATTAGGATGACTTTTCAGGCTGCTGCAATGTTAAATGCAGTGATCGCCTTGCATTAAAGAAATATTGCAACACCCTGCGATGTGAAATGCAATAATAATCCTGCAAAACCTCTCAAATGTTAAACGGGACTAATGCATCGTATTAGGATAACTTTGCAGGCTGCTGCAATGTTAAATGCAGTGATGGCCTTGCATTAAAGTCATCTAGCGACCCACAGTGGGTGTTAAATGCATTAAATTAATTGCAATAATCTTGCAAAACCTTTCAAATGTTAAATGCAACAAATGTATCGCATTAGGATGACTTTTCAGGCTGCTGCAATGTTAAATGCAGTGATCGCCTTGCATTAAAGAAATATTGCAACACCTGCGATGTGAAATGCAATAATAATCCTGCAAAACCTCTCAAATGTTAAATGCGACTAATGCATCGTATTAGGATAACTTTGCACGATGCTGCATTGTTAAATGCAGCGCTGGCGTTGCATTAAAGCAATATTGCAACCCCCTGGGATGTTAAATGCAATAAAATTAATTGCAATAATTTTGCAAATCCTCTCAAATGTTAAATGCAATTAGGCTCCTGCAATGTTAAATGCAGCGCAGGCCTTGCATTAAAGCAAAATTGCAGCTGTTCTGGGGTATTAAACGCATTAAAATCATTGTAATAATCATGCAAAATCTCTCAAATTCCTGACATCCATCCACCCACCCACCGATCGATCAATCAATCAATCTTTGATTTATTCTTATTATTAATAATATAAATTATTATTACTATAGTATTATTATTGTATTTACTACCCCCGGCATCGCATTAGGATGACTTTTCAGGCTGCTGCAATGTTAAATGCAGTGATCGCCTTGCATTAAATAAATATTGCAACACCCTGCGATGTGAAATGCAATAATAATCCTGCAAAACCTCTCAAATGTTAAACGTGACTAATGCATCGTATTAGGATAACTTTGCAGGCTACTGCAATGTAAAATGCAGTGATGGCCTTGCATTAAAGTCATCTAGCGACCCCCAATGGATGTTATATGCATTAAATTAATTGCAATAATTTTGCAAAACCTCTCAAATGTTAAATGCAACAAATGCATCGCATTAGGATGACTTTTCAGGCTGCTGCAATGTTAAATGCAGTGATCGCCTTGCATTAAAGAAATATTGCAACACCTGCGATGTCAAATGCAATAATAATCCTGCAAAACCTCTCAAATGTTAAATGCGACTAATGCATCGTATTAGGATAACTTTGCAGGCTGCTGCATTGTTAAATGCAGCGCTGGCGTTGCATTAAAGCAATATTGCAACCCCCTGGGATGATAAATGCAATAAAATTAATTGCAATAATTTTGCAAATCCTCTCAAATGTTAAATGCAATTAGGCTCCTGCAATGTTAAATGCAGCGCAGGCCTTGCATTAAAGCAAAATTGCAGCTGTTCTGGGGTATTAAACGCATTAAAATCATTGTAATAATCATGCAAAATCTCTCAAATTCCTGACATCCATCCACCCACCCACCGATCGATCAATCAATCAATCTTTGATTTATTCTTATTATTAATAATATAAATTATTATTACTATAGTATTATTATTGTATTTACTACCCCCGGCATCGCATTAGGATGACTTTTCAGGCTGCTGCAATGTTAAATGCAGTGATCGCCTTGCATTAAATAAATATTGCAACACCCTGCGATGTGAAATGCAATAATAATCCTGCAAAACCTCTCAAATGTTAACGTGACTAATGCATCGTATTAGGATAACTTTGCAGGCTACTGCAATGTTAAATGCAGTGATGGCCTTGCATTAAAGTCATCTAGCGACCCCCAATGGATGTTATATGCATTAAATTAATTGCAATAATTTTGCAAAACCTCTCAAATGTTAAATGCAACAAATGCATCGCATTAGGATGACTTTTCAGGCTGCTGCAATGTTAAATGCAGTGATCGCCTTGCATTAAAGAAATATTGCAACACCCTGCGATGTGAAATGCAATAATAATCCTGCAAAACCTCTCAAATGTTAAACGGGACTAATGCATCGTATTAGGATAACTTTGCAGGCTGCTGCAATGTTAAATGCAGTGATGGCCTTGCATTAAAGTCATCTAGCGACCCACAGTGGGTGTTAAATGCATTAAATTAATTGCAATAATTTTGCAAAACCTCTCAAATGTTAAATGCAACAAATGCATCGCATTAGGATGACTTTTCAGGCTGCTGCAATGTTAAATGCAGTGATCGCCTTGCATTAAAGAGATATTGCAACACCTGCGATGTGAAATGCAATAATAATCCTGCAAAACCTCTCAAATGTTAAATGCGACTAATGCATCGTATTAGGATAACTTTGCAGGCTGCTGCATTGTTAAATGCAGCGCTGGCGTTGCATTAAAGCAATATTGCAACCCCCTGGGATGATAAATGCAATAAAATTAATTGCAATAATTTTGCAAATCCTCTCAAATGTTAAATGCAATTAGGCTCCTGCAATGTTAAATGCAGCGCAGGCCTTGCATTAAAGCAAAATTGCAGCTGTTCTGGGGTATTAAACGCATTAAAATCATTGTAATAATCATGCAAAATCTCTCAAATTCCTGACATCCATCCACCCACCCACCGATCGATCAATCAATCAATCTTTGATTTATTCTTATTATTAATAATATAAATTATTATTACTATAGTATTATTATTGTATTTACTACCCCCGGCATCGCATTAGGATGACTTTTCAGGCTGCTGCAATGTTAAATGCAGTGATCGCCTTGCATTAAATAAATATTGCAACACCCTGCGATGTGAAATGCAATAATAATCCTGCAAAACCTCTCAAATGTTAAACGTGACTAATGCATCGTATTAGGATAACTTTGCAGGCTACTGCAATGTTAAATGCAGTGATGGCCTTGCATTAAAGTCATCTAGCGACCCCCAATGGATGTTATATGCATTAAATTAATTGCAATAATTTTGCAAAACCTCTCAAATGTTAAATGCAACAAATGCATCGCATTAGGATGACTTTTCAGGCTGCTGCAATGTTAAATGCAGTGATCGCCTTGCATTAAAGAAATATTGCAACACCCTGCGATGTGAAATGCAATAATAATCCTGCAAAACCTCTCAAATGTTAAACGGGACTAATGCATCGTATTAGGATAACTTTGCAGGCTGCTGCAATGTTAAATGCAGTGATGGCCTTGCATTAAAGTCATCTAGCGACCCACAGTGGGTGTTAAATGCATTAAATTAATTGCAATAATTTTGCAAAACCTTTCAAATGTTAAATGCAACAAATGCATCGCATTAGGATGACTTTTCAGGCTGCTGCAATGTTAAATGCAGTGATCGCCTTGCATTAAAGAAATATTGCAACACCTGCGATGTGAAATGCAATAATAATCCTGCAAAACCTCTCAAATGATAAATGCGACTAATGCATCGTATTAGGATAACTTTGCAGGCTGCTGCATTGTTAAATGCAGCGCTGGCGTTGCATTAAAGCAATATTGCAACCCCCTGGGATGTTAAATGCAATAAAATTAATTGCAATAATTTTGCAAATCCTCTCAAATGTTAAATGCAATTAGGCTCCTGCAATGTTAAATGCAGCGCAGGCCTTGCATTAAAGCAAAATTGCAGCTGTTCTGGGGTATTAAACGCATTAAAATCATTGTAATAATCATGCAAAATCTCTCAAATTCCTGACATCCATCCACCCACCCACCGATCGATCAATCAATCAATCTTTGATTTATTCTTATTATTAATAATATAAATTATTATTACTATAGTATTATTATTGTATTTACTACCCCCGGCATCGCATTAGGATGACTTTTCAGGCTGCTGCAATGTTAAATGCAGTGATCGCCTTGCATTAAAGAAATATTGCAACACCCTGCGATGTAAAATGCAATAATAATCCTGCAAAACCTCTCAAATGTTAAACGTGACTAATGCATCGTATTAGGATAACTTTGCAGGCTACTGCAATGTTAAATGCAGTGATGGCCTTGCATTAAAGTCATCTAGCGACCCCCAATGGATGTTATATGCATTAAATTAATTGCAATAATTTTGCAAAACCTCTCAAATGTTAAATGCAACAAATGCATCGCATTAGGATGACTTTTCAGGCTGCTGCAATGTTAAATGCAGTGATCGCCTTGCATTAAAGAAATATTGCAACACCCTGCGATGTGAAATGCAATAATAATCCTGCAAAACCTCTCAAATGTTAAACGGGACTAATGCATCGTATTAGGATAACTTTGCAGGCTGCTGCAATGTTAAATGCAGTGATGGCCTTGCATTAAAGTCATCTAGCGACCCACAGTGGGTGTTAAATGCATTAAATTAATTGCAATAATTTTGCAAAACCTCTCAAATGTTAAATGCAACAAATGCATCGCATTAGGATGACTTTTCAGGCTGCTGCAATGTTAAATGCAGTGATCGCCTTGCATTAAAGAAATATTGCAACACCTGCGATGTGAAATGCAATAATAATCCTGCAAAACCTCTCAAATGTTAAATGCGACTAATGCATCGTATTAGGATAACTTTGCAGGCTGCTGCATTGTTAAATGCAGCGCTGGCGTTGCATTAAAGCAATATTGCAACCCCCTGGGATGTTAAATGCAATAAAATTAATTGCAATAATTTTGCAAATCCTCTCAAATGTTAAATGCAATTAGGCTCCTGCAATGTTAAATGCAGCGCAGGCCTTGCATTAAAGCAAAATTGCAGCTGTTCTGGGGTATTAAACGCATTAAAATCATTGTAATAATCATGCAAAATCTCTCAAATTCCTGACATCCATCCACCCACCCACCGATCGATCAATCAATCAATCTTTGATTTATTCTTATTATTAATAATATAAATTATTATTACTATAGTATTATTATTGTATTTACTACCCCCGGCATCGCATTAGGATGACTTTTCAGGCTGCTGCAATGTTAAATGCAGTGATCGCCTTGCATTAAAGAAATATTGCAACACCCTGCGATGTGAAATGCAATAATAATCCTGCAAAACCTCTCAAATGTTAAACGTGACTAATGCATCGTATTAGGATAACTTTGCAGGCTACTGCAATGTTAAATGCAGTGATGGCCTTGCATTAAAGTCATCTAGCGACCCCCAATGGATGTTATATGCATTAAATTAATTGCAATAATTTTGCAAAACCTCTCAAATGTTAAATGCAACAAATGCATCGCATTAGGATGACTTTTCAGGCTGCTGCAATGTTAAATGCAGTGATCGCCTTGCATTAAAGAAATATTGCAACACCCTGCGATGTGAAATGCAATAATAATCCTGCAAAACCTCTCAAATGTTAAACAGGACTAATGCATCGTATTAGGATAACTTTGCAGGCTGCTGCAATGTTAAATGCAGTGATGGCCTTGCATTAAAGTCATCTAGCGACCCACAGTGGGTGTTAAATGCATTAAATTAATTGCAATAATTTTGCAAAACCTCTCAAATGTTAAATGCAACAAATGCATCGCATTAGGATGACTTTTCACGCTGCTGCAATGTTAAATGCAGTGATCGCCTTGCATTAAAGAAATATTGCAACACCTGCGATGTGAAATGCAATAATAATCCTGCAAAACCTCTCAAATGTTAAATGCGACTAATGCATCGTATTAGGATAACTTTGCAGGCTGCTGCATTGTTAAATGCAGCGCTGGCGTTGCATTAAAGCAATATTGCAACCCCTGGGATGTTAAATGGAATAAAATTAATTGCAATAATTTTGCAAATCCTCTCAAATGTTAAATGCAATTAGGCTCCTGCAATGTTAAATGCAGCGCAGGCCTTGCATTAAAGCAAAATTGCAGCTGTTCTGGGGTATTAAACGCATTAAAATCATTGTAATAATCATGCAAAATCTCTCAAATTCCTGACATCCATCCACCCACCCACCGATCGATCAATCAATCAATCTTTGATTTATTCTTATTATTAATAATATAAATTATTATTACTATAGTATTATTATTGTATTTACTACCCCCGGCATCGCATTAGGATGACTTTTCAGGCTGCTGCAATGTTAAATGCAGTGATCGCCTTGCATTAAATAAATATTGCAACACCCTGCGATGTGAAATGCAATAATAATCCTGCAAAACCTCTCAAATGTTAAACGTGACTAATGCATCGTATTAGGATAACTTTGCAGGCTACTGCAATGTTAAATGCAGTGATGGCCTTGCATTAAAGTCATCTAGCGACCCCCAATGGATGTTATATGCATTAAATTAATTGCAATAATTTTGCAAAACCTCTCAAATGTTAAATTCAACAAATGCATCGCATTAGGATGACTTTTCAGGCTGCTGCAATGTTAAATGCAGTGATCGCCTTGCATTAAAGAAATATTGCAACACCTGCGATGTGAAATGCAATAATAATCCTGCAAAACCTCTCAAATGTTAAATGCGACTAATGCATCGTATTAGGATAACTTTGCAGGCTGCTGCATTGTTAAATGCAGCGCTGGCGTTGCATTAAAGCAATATTGCAACACCCTGGGATGTTAAATGCAATAAAATTAATTGCAATAATTTTGCAAATCCTCTCAAATGTTAAATGCAATTAGGCTCCTGCAATGTTAAATGCAGCGCAGGCCTTGCATTAAAGCAAAATTGCAGCTGTTCTGGGGTATTAAACGCATTAAAATCATTGTAATAATCATGCAAAATCTCTCAAATTCCTGACATCCATCCACCCACCCACCGATCGATCAATCAATCAATCTTTGATTTATTCTTATTATTAATAATATAAATTATTATTACTATAGTATTATTATTGTATTTACTACCCCCGGCATCGCATTAGGATGACTTTTCAGGCTGCTGCAATGTTAAATGCAGTGATCGCCTTGCATTAAATAAATATTGCAACACCCTGCGATGTGAAATGCAATAATAATCCTGCAAAACCTCTCAAATGTTAAACGTGACTAATGCATCGTATTAGGATAACTTTGCAGGCTACTGGAATGTTAAATGCAGTGATGGCCTTGCATTAAAGTCATCTAGCGACCCCCAATGGATGTTATATGCATTAAATTAATTGCAATAATTTTGCAAAACCTCTCAAATGTTAAATGCAACAAATGCATCGCATTAGGATGACTTTTCAGGCTGCTGCAATGTTAAATGCAGTGATCGCCTTGCATTAAATAAATATTGCAACACCCTGCGATGTGAAATGCAATAATAATCCTGCAAAACCTCTCAAATGTTAAACGGGACTAATGCATCGTATTAGGATAACTTTGCAGGCTGCTGCAATGTTAAATGCAGTGATGGCCTTGCATTAAAGTCATCTAGCGACCCACAGTGGGTGTTAAATGCATTAAATTAATTGCAATAATTTTGCAAAACCTCTCAAATGTTAAATGCAACAAATGCATCGCATTAGGATGACTTTTCAGGCTGCTGCAATGTTAAATGCAGTGATCGCCTTGCATTAAAGAAATATTGCAACACCTGCGATGTGAAATGCAATAATAATCCTGCAAAACCTCTCAAATGTTAAATGCGACTAATGCATCGTATTAGGATAACTTTGCAGGCTGCTGCATTGTTAAATGCAGCGCTGGCGTTGCATTAAAGCAATATTGCAAACCCCTGGGATGATAAATGCAATAAAATTAATTGCAATAATTTTGCAAATCCTCTCAAATGTTAAATGCAATTAGGCTCCTGCAATGTTAAATGCAGCGCAGGCCTTGCATTAAAGCAAAATTGCAGCTGTTCTGGGGTATTAAACGCATTAAAATCATTGTAATAATCATGCAAAATCTCTCAAATTCCTGACATCCATCCACCCACCCACCCACCGATCAATCAATCAATCTTTGATTTATTCTTATTATTAATAATATAAATTATTATTACTATAGTATTATTATTGTATTTACTACCCCCGGCATCGCATTAGGATGACTTTTCAGGCTGCTGCAATGTTAAATGCAGTGATCGCCTTGCATTAAATAAATATTGCAACACCCTGCGATGTGAAATGCAATAATAATCCTGCAAAACCTCTCAAATGTTAAACGTGACTAATGCATCGTATTAGGATAACTTTGCAGGCTACTGGAATGTTAAATGCAGTGATGGCCTTGCATTAAAGTCATCTAGCGACCCCCAATGGATGTTAAATGCATTAAATTAATTGCAATAATTTTGCAAAACCTCTCAAATGTTAAATGCAACAAATGCATCGCATTAGGATGACTTTTCAGGCTGCTGCAATGTTAAATGCAGTGATCGCCTTGCATTAAAGAAATATTGCAACACCCTGCGATGTGAAATGCAATAATAATCCTGCAAAACCTCTCAAATGTTAAACGGGACTAATGCATCGTATTAGGATAACTTTGCAGGATGCTGCAATGTTAAATGCAGTGATGGCCTTGCATTAAAGTCATCTAGCGACCCACAGTGGGTGTTAAATGCATTAAATTAATTGCAATAATTTTGCAAAACCTCTCAAATGTTAAATGCAACAAATGCATCGCATTAGGATGACTTTTCAGGCTGCTGCAATGTTAAATGCAGCCTTGCATTAAAGAAATATTGCAACACCTGCGATGTGAAATGCAATAATAATCCTGCAAAACCTCTCAAATGATAAATGCGACTAATGCATCATATTAGGATAACTTTGCAGGCTGCTGCATTGTTAAATGCAGCGCTGGCGTTGCATTAAAGCAATATTGCAACCCCCTGGGATGTTAAATGCAATAAAATTAATTGCAATAATTTTGCAAATCCTCTCAAATGTTAAATGCAATTAGGCTCCTGCAATGTTAAATGCAGCGCAGGCCTTGCATTAAAGCAAAATTGCAGCTGTTCTGGGGTATTAAACGCATTAAAATCATTGTAATAATCATGCAAAATCTCTCAAATTCCTGACATCCATCCACCCACCCACCGATCAATCAATCAATCTTTGATTTATTCTTATTATTAATAATATAAATTATTATTACTATAGTATTATTATTGTATTTACTACCCCCGACACGTAGCGGAATCTCCAGGGCAGGGAGGAGACTATCCGGCATGTGGAAGTGCTTCTGGGAAGTGTGTCTGATGTGTGTGGGTCTGTGTGTGTGTGGGTGTGTGTGTGGGTGTGTGTGTGGGTGTGTGTGTGGGTGTGTGTGTGGGTCTGTGTTTGGGTCTGTGTTTGGGTTTGTGTTTGGGTTTGTGTTTGAGTCTGTGTTTGGGTTTGTGTTTGGGTCTGTGTTTGGGTTTGTGTTTGGGTCTGTGTTTGGGTTTTTGTGTTTGGGTCTGTGTTTGGGTTTGTGTTTGGGTTTGTGTTTGGGTCTGTGTTTGGGTCTGTGTTTGGGTCTGTGTTTGGGTCTGTGTTTGGGTCTGTGTTTGGGTTTGTGTTTGTGTTTGGGTCTGTGTTTGGGTCTGTGTTTGGGTTTGTGTTTGGGTCTGTGTTTGGGTTTGTGTTTGCGTTTGTGTTTGGGTCTGTGTTTGGGTTTGTGTTTGGGTCTGTGTTTGGGTTTGTGTTTGGGTTTGTGTTTGTGTTTGTGTTTGTGTTTGTGTTTGGGTTTGTGTTTGTGTTTGGGTCTGTGTTTGGGTTTGTGTTTGGGTCTGTGTTTGGGTTTGTGTTTGGGTTTGTGTTTGTGTTTGTGTTTGTGTTTGTGTTTGGGTTTGTGTTTGGGTTTGTGTTTGGGTTTGTGTTTGAGTCTGTGTTTGTGTTTGGGTCTGTGTTTGGGTTTGTGTTTGGGTTTGTGTTTGGGTTTGTGTTTGGGTTTGTGTTTGAGTCTGTGTTTGTGTTTGGGTCTGTGTGTGGGTTTGTGTTTGGGTTTGTGTTTGGGTTTGTGTTTGGGTTTGTGTTTGGGTTTGTGTTTGGGTCTGTGTTTGTGTTTGTGTTTGGGTCTCCCCCCCTCACCCTGTCCCCCAGCTCTCTCCCCCCCTCTCTCTCTCTCCCCAGCAATAAAAAACAGACGTCACCCTAATTGTGTGCGTGTGTGTGTGTGTGTGTGTGTGAGCTGATTGACTTACCCCAGTCTAGTAGACACTCCGACACTCCAGCAGTTGTGACCAAGCTTGCGATGGCCGTCTTTTATCTGCGTGCCTGCCTGCCTGCCACCCGCGCCAACCTGAAGGGCCCAAACACTTGTCTTACACTCAGCCCATAACAGATATTGATTAACCCCGTACATACATACATACTTATACGGAACAGGGATAAAGAATAAACAGGTGTCGTGCGTGTGTGTGCACGCGCGTTATAAACAAGTGCTGTCTGTGAAAAAATCTTTATTGGTGTACGGTTCCTCCTGACATCCACCCACCCACCCACCGATCAATCAATCAATCTTTGATTTATTCTTATTATTAATAATATAAATTATTATTACTATAGTATTATTATTGTATTTACTACCCCCGGCATCGCATTAGGATGACTTTTCAGGCTGCTGCAATGTTAAATGCAGTGATCGCCTTGCATTAAAGAAATATTGCAACACCCTGCGATGTGAAATGCAATAATAATCCTGCAAAACCTCTCAAATGTTAAACGTGACTAATGCATCGTATTAGGATAACTTTGCAGGCTACTGCAATGTTAAATGCAGTGATGGCCTTGCATTAAAGTCATCTAGCGACCCCCAATGGATGTTATATGCATTAAATTAATTGCAATAATTTTGCAAAACCTCTCAAATGTTAAATGCAACAAATGCATCGCATTAGGATGACTTTTCAGGCTGCTGCAATGTTAAATGCAGTGATCGCCTTGCATTAAAGAAATATTGCAACACCCTGCGATGTGAAATGCAATAATAATCCTGCAAAACCTCTCAAATGTTAAACGGGACTATTGCATCGTATTAGGATAACTTTGCAGGCTGCTGCAATGTTAAATGCAGTGATGGCCTTGCATTAAAGTCATCTAGCGACCCACAGTGGGTGTTAAATGCATTAAATTATTTGCAATAATTTTGCAAAACCTCTCAAATGTTAAATGCAACAAATACATCGCATTAGGATGACTTTTCAGGCTGCTGCAATGTTAAATGCAGTGATCGCCTTGCATTAAAGAAATATTGCAACACCCTGCGATGTGAAATGCAATAATAATCCTGCAAAACCTCTCAAATGTTAAATGCGACTAATGCATTGTATTAGGATAACTTTGCAGGCTGCTGCATTGTTAAATGCAGCGCTGGCGTTGCATTAAAGCAATATTGCAACCCCCTGGGATGTTAAATGCAATAAAATTAATTGCAATAATTTTGCAAATCCTCTCAAATGTTAAATGCAATTAGGCTCCTGCAATGTTAAATGCAGCGCAGGCCTTGCATTAAAGCAAAATTGCAGCTGTTCTGGTGTATTAAACGCATTAAAATCATTGTAATAATCATGCAAAATCTCTCAAATTCCTGACATCCATCCACCCACACACCGATTGATCAATCAATCAATCTTTGATTTATTCTTATTATTAATAATATAAATTATTATTACTATAGTATTATTATTGTATTTACTACCCCCGGCATCGCATTAGGATGACTTTTCAGGCTGCTGCAATGTTAAATGCAGTGATCGCCTTGCATTAAAGAAATATTGCAACACCCTGCGATGTGAAATGCAATAATAATCCTGCAAAACCTCTCAAATGTTAAACGTGACTAATGCATCGTATTAGGATAACTTTGCAGGCTACTGCAATGTTAAATGCAGTGATGGCCTTGCATTAAAGTCATCTAGCGACCCCCAATGGATGTTATATGCATTAAATTAATTGCAATAATTTTGCAAAACCTCTCAAATGTTAAATGCAACAAATGCATCGCATTAGGATGACTTTTCAGGCTGCTGCAATGTTAAATGCAGTGATCGCCTTGCATTAAAGAAATATTGCAACACCCTGCGATGTGAAATGCAATAATAATCCTGCAAAACCTCTCAAATGTTAAACGGGACTAATGCATCGTATTAGGATAACTTTGCAGGCTGCTGCAATGTTAAATGCAGTGATGGCCTTGCATTAAAGTCATCTAGCGACCCACAGTGGGTGTTAAATGCATTAAATTAATTGCAATAATGTTGCAAAACCTCTCAAATGTTAAATGCAACAAATGCATCGCATTAGGATGACTTTTCAGGCTGCTGCAATGTTAAATGCAGTGATCGCCTTGCATTAAAGAAATATTGCAACACCCTGCGATGTGAAATGCAATAATAATCCTGCAAAACCTCTCAAATGTTAAATGCGACTAATGCATCCTATTAGGATAACTTTGCAGGCTGCTGCATTGTTAAATGCAGCGCTGGCGTTGCATTAAAGCAATATTGCAACCCCCTGGGATGTTAAATGCAATAAAATTAATTGCAATAATTTTGCAAATCCTCTCAAATGTTAAATGCAATTAGGCTCCTGCAATGTTAAATGCAGCGCAGGCCTTGCATTAAAGCAAAATTGCAGCTGTTCTGGGGTATTAAACGCATTAAAATCATTGTAATAATCATGCAAAATCTCTCAAATTCCTGACATCCATCCACCCACCCACCGATCGATCAATCAATCAATCTTTGATTTATTCTTATTATTAATAATATAAATTATTATTACTATAGTATTATTATTGTATTTACTACCCCCGGCACGTAGCGGAATCTCCAGGGCAGGGAGGAGACTATCCGGCATGTGGAAGTGCTTCTGGGAAGTGTATCTGATGTGTGTGGGTCTGTGTGTGTGTGGGTGTGTGTGTGGGTGTGTGTGTGGGTGTGTGTGTGGGTGTGTGTGTGGGTGTGTGTGTGGGTGTGTGTTTGGGTCTGTGTTTGAGTCTGTGTTTGGGTTTGTGTTTGGGTCTGTGTTTGGGTTTGTGTTTGGGTTTGTGTTTGAGTCTGTGTTTGGGTCTGTGTTTGTGTTTGGGTTTGTGTTTGTGTTTGGGTCTGTGTTTGGGTCTGTGTTTGGGTTTGTGTTTGGGTTTGTGTTTGGGTTTGTGTTTGGGTCTGTGTTTGGGTTTGTGTTTGGGTTTGTGTTTGGGTCTGTGTTTGGGTCTGTGTTTGTGTTTGGGTCTGTGTTTGTGTTTGGGTCTGTGTTTGTGTTTGGGTCTGTGTTTGGGTCTGTGTTTGGGTTTGTGTTTGGGTTTGTGTTTGGGTTTGTGTTTGGGTCTGTGTTTGTGTTTGGGTCTGTGTTTGGGTTTGTGTTTGGGTTTGTGTTTGTGTTTGGGTCTGTGTTTGGGTTTGGGTTTGTGTTTGTGTTTGTGTTTGGGTTTGTGTTTGGGTTTGTGTTTGGGTCTGTGTTTGGGTTTGGGTTTGTGTTTGTGTTTGTGTTTGGGTTTGTGTTTGGGTTTGTGTTTGAGTCTGTGTTTGTGTTTGGGTCTGTGTGTGGGTTTGTGTTTGGGTTTGTGTTTGGGTTTGTGTTTGGGTTTGTGTTTGGGTTTGTGTTTGGGTCTGTGTTTGTGTTTGTGTTTGGGTCTCCCCCCCTCACCCTCTCCCCCAGCTCTCTCCCCCCCTCTCTCTCTCCCCCAGCTCTATCTCTCCCCCCCTCTCTCTCTCTCCCCAGCAATAAAAAACAGACGTCACCCTAATTGTGTGCGTGTGTGTGTGTGTGTGTGTGTGAGCTGACTGACTTACCCCAGTCTAGTAGACACTCCGACACTCCAGCAGTTGTGACCAAGCTTGCGATGGCCGTCTTTTATCTGCCTGCCTGCCTGCCTGCCACCCGCGCCAACCTGAAGGGCCCAAACACTTGTCTTACACTCAGCCCATAACAGATATTGATTAACCCCGTACATACATACATACTTATACGGAACAGGGATAAAGAATAAACAGGTGTCGTGCGTGTGCGCGCGCGTTATAAACAAGTGCTGTCTGTGAAAAAATCTTTATTGGTGTACGGTTCCTCCTGACATCCACCCACCCACCCACCGATCAATCAATCAATCTTTGATTTATTCTTATTATTAATAATATAAATTATTATTACTATAGTATTATTATTGTATTTACTACCCCCGGCATCGCATTAGGATGACTTTTCAGGCTGCTGCAATGTTAAATGCAGTGATCGCCTTGCATTAAAGAAATATTGCAACACCCTGCGATGTGAAATGCAATAATAATCCTGCAAAACCTCTCAAATGTTAAACGTGACTAATGCTTCGTATTAGGATAACTTTGCAGGCTACTGCAATGTTAAATGCAGTGATGGCCTTGCAATAAAGTCACCTAGCTACCCCCAATGGATGTTTTCTGCATTAAATTAATTGCAATAATTTTGCAAAACCTCTCAAACGTTAAATGCAACAAATGCATCGCATTAGGATGACTTTTCAGGCTTGCAGCAATGTTAAATGCAGTGATCGCCTTTCATTAAAGAAATATTGCAACACCCTGCGATGTGAAATGCAATAATAATCCTGCAAAACCTCTCAAATGTTAAATGCGACTAATGCATCGTATTAGGATAACTTTGCAGGCTGCTGCATTGTTAAATGCAGCGCTGGCGTTGCATTAAAGCAATATTGCAACCCCTGGGATGTTAAATGCAATAAAATTAATTGCAATAATTTTGCAAATCCTCTCAAATGTTAAATGCAATTAGGCTCCTGCAATGTTAAATGCAGCGCAGGCCTTGCATTAAAGCAAAATTGCAGCTGTTCTGGGGTATTAAACGCATTAAAATCATTGTAATAAACATGCAAAATCTCTCAAATTCCTGACATCCATCCACCCACCCACCGATCGATCAATCAATCAATCTTTGATTTATTCTTATTATTAATAATATAAATTATTATTACTATAGTATTATTATTGTATTTACTACCCCCGGCATCGCATTAGGATGACTTTTCAGGCTGCTGCAATGTTAAATGCAGTGATCGCCTTGCATTAAAGAAATATTGCAACACCCTGCGATGTGAAATGCAATAATAATCCTGCAAAACCTCTCAAATGTTAAACGTGACTAATGCATCGTATTGGGATAACTTTGCAGGCTACTGCAATGTTAAATGCAGTGATGGCCTTGCATTAAAGTCATCTAGCGACCCACAGTGGGTGTTAAATGCATTAAATTAATTGCAATAATTTTGCAAAACCTCTCAAATGTTAAATGCAACAAATGCATCGCATTAGGATGACTTTTCAGGCTGCTGCAATGTTAAATGCAGTGATCGCCTTGCATTAAAGAAATATTGCAACACCCTGCGATGTGAAATGCAATAATAATCCTGCAAAACCTCTCAAATGTTAAACGGGACTAATGCATCGTATTAGGATAACTTTGCAGGCTGCTGCAATGTTAAATGCAGTGATGGCCTTGCATTAAAGTCATCTAGCGACCCACAGTGGGTGTTAAATGCATTCAATTAATTGCAATAATTTTGCAAAACCTCTCAAATGTTAAATGCAACAAATGCATCACATTAGGATGACTTTTCAGGCTGCTGCAATGTTAAATGCAGTGATCGCCTTGCATTAAAGAAATATTGCAACACCCTGCGATGTGAAATGCAATAATAATCCTGCAAAACCTCTCAAATGTTAAATGCGACTAATGCATTGTATTAGGATAACTTTGCAGGCTGCTGCATTGTTAAATGCAGCGCTGGCGTTGCATTAAAGCAATATTGCAACCCCCTGGGATGTTAAATGCAATAAAATTAATTGCAATAATTTTGCAAATCCTCTCAAATGTTAAATGCAATTAGGCTCCTGCAATGTTAAATGCAGCGCAGGCCTTGCATTAAAGCAAAATTGCAGCTGTTCTGGGGGTATTAAACGCATTAAAATCATTGTAATAATCATGCAAAATCTCTCAAATTCCTGACATCCATCCACCCACCCACCGATCGATCAATCAATCAATCTTTGATTTATTCTTATTATTAATAATATAAATTATTATTACTATAGTATTATTATTGTATTTACTACCCCCGGCATCGCATTAGGATGACTTTTCAGGCTGCTGCAATGTTAAATGCAGTGATCGCCTTGCATTAAAGAAATATTGCAACACCCTGCGATGTGAAATGCAATAATAATCCTGCAAAACCTCTCAAATGTTAAACGTGACTAATGCATCATATTAGGATAACTTTGCAGGCTACTGCAATGTTAAATGCAGTGATGGCCTTGCATTAAAGTCATCTAGCGACCCCCAATGGATGTTATATGCATTAAATTAATTGCAATAATTTTGCAAAACCTCTCAAATGTTAAATGCAACAAATGCATCGCATTAGGATGACTTTTCAGGCTGCTGCAATGTTAAATGCAGTGATCGCCTTGCATTAAAGAAATATTGCAACACCCTGCGATGTGAAATGCAATAATAATCCTGCAAAACCTCTCAAATGTGTATTAGGATACTAATGCATCGTATTAGGATAACTTTGCAGGCTGCTGCAATGTTAAATGCAGTGATGGCCTTGCATTAAAGTCATCTAGCGACCCACAGTGGGTGTTAAATGCATTCAATTAATTGCAATAATTTTGCAAAACCTCTCAAATGTTAAATGCAACAAATGCATCACATTAGGATGACTTTTCAGGCTGCTGCAATGTTAAATGCAGTGATCGCCTTGCATTAAAGAAATATTGCAACACCCTGCGATGTGAAATGCAATAATAATCCTGCAAAACCTCTCAAATGTTAAATGCGACTAATGCATTGTATTAGGATAACTTTGCAGGCTGCTGCATTGTTAAATGCAGCGCTGGCGTTGCATTAAAGCAATATTGCAACCCCCTGGGATGTTAAATGCAATAAAATTAATTGCAATAATTTTGCAAATCCTCTCAAATGTTAAATGCAATTAGGCTCCTGCAATGTTAAATGCAGCGCAGGCCTTGCATTAAAGCAAAATTGCAGCTGTTCTGGGGGTATTAAACGCATTAAAATCATTGTAATAATCATGCAAAATCTCTCAAATTCCTGACATCCATCCACCCACCCACCAATCAATCAATCAATCAATCTTTGATTTATTCTTATTATTAATAATATAAATTATTATTACTATAGTATTATTATTGTATTTACTACCCCCGGCATCGCATTAGGATGACTTTTCAGGCTGCTGCAATGTTAAATGCAGTGATCGCCTTGCATTAAAGAAATATTGCAACACCCTGCGATGTGAAATGCAATAATAATCCTGCAAAACCTCTCAAATGTTAAACGTGACTAATGCATCATATTAGGATAACTTTGCAGGCTACTGCAATGTTAAATGCAGTGATGGCCTTGCATTAAAGTCATCTAGCGACCCCCAATGGATGTTATATGCATTAAATTAATTGCAATAATTTTGCAAAACCTCTCAAATGTTAAATGCAACAAATGCATCGCATTAGGATGACTTTTCAGGCTGCTGCAATGTTAAATGCAGTGATCGCCTTGCATTAAAGAAATATTGCAACACCCTGCGATGTGAAATGCAATAATAATCCTGCAAAACCTCTCAAATGTTAAACGGGACTAATGCATCGTATTATGATAACTTTGCAGGCTACTGCAATGTTAAATGCAGTGATGGCCTTGCATTAAAGTCATCTAGCGACCCACAGTGGGTGTTAAATGCATTAAATTAATTGCAATAATTTTGCAAAACCTCTCAAATGTTAAATGCAACAAATGCATCGCATTAGGATGACTTTTCAGGCTGCTGCAATGTTAAATGCAGTGATCGCCTTGCATTAAAGAAATATTGCAACACCCTGCGATGTGAAATGCAATAATAATCCTGCAAAACCTCTCAAATGTTAAATGCGACTAATGCATCGTATTAGGATAACTTTGCAGGCTGCTGCAATGTTAAATGCAGTGATGGCCTTGCATTAAAGTCATCTAGCGACCCACAGTGGGTGTTAAATGCATTAAATTAATTGCAATAATTTTGCAAAACCTCTCAAATGTTAAATGCAACAAATGCATCGCATTAGGATGACTTTTCAGGCTGCTGCAATGTTAAATGCAGTGATCGCCTTGCATTAAAGAAATATTGCAACACCCTGCGATGTGAAATGCAATAATAATCCTGCAAAACTTCTCAAATGTTAAATGCGACTAATGCATCGTATTAGGATAACTTTGCAGGCTGCTGCATTGTTAAATGCAGCGCTGGCGTTGCATTAAAGCAATATTGCAACCCCCTGGGATGTTAAATGCAATAAAATTAATTGCAATAATTTTGCAAATCCTCTCAAATGTTAAATGCAATTAGGCTCCTGCAATGTTAAATGCAGCGCAGGCCTTGCATTAAAGCAAAATTGCAGCTGTTCTGGGGTATTAAACGCATTAAAATCATTGTAATAATCATGCAAAATCTCTCAAATTCCTGACATCCATCCACCCACCCACCGATCAATCAATCAATCTTTGATTTATTCTTATTATTAATAATATAAATTATTATTACTATAGTTTTATTATTGTATTTACTACCCCCGGCACGTAGCGGAATCTCCAGGGCAGGGAGGAGACTATCCGGCATGTGGAAGTGCTTCTGGGAAGTGTGTCTGATGTGTGTGGGTCTGTGTGTGTGTGGGTGTGTGTGTGGGTGTGTGTGTGGGTGTGTGTGTGGGTGTGTGTGTGGGTGTGTGTTTGGGTCTGTGTTTGGGTCTGTGTTTGGGTTTGTGTTTGGGTCTGTGTTTGGGTCTGTGTTTGGGTTTGTGTTTGGGTTTGTGTTTGGGTTTGTGTTTCGGTCAGTGTTTGGGTTTGTGTTTGGGTTTGTGTTTGGGTCTGTGTTTGGGTCTGTGTTTGGGTCTGTGTTTGGGTCTGTGTTTGGGTCTGTGTTTGGGTCTGTGTTTGGGTTTGTGTTTGGGTCTGTGTTTGGGTCTGTGTTTGGGTTTGTGTTTGGGTCTGTGTTTGGGTTTGTGTTTGGGTCTGTGTTTGGGTTTGTGTTTGGGTTTGTGTTTGTGTTTGTGTTTGGGTTTGTGTTTGTGTTTGTGTTTGGGTCTGTGTTTGGGTTTGTGTTTGTGTTTGTGTTTGGGTTTGTGTTTGGGTTTGTGTTTGGGTTTGTGTTTGGGTCTGTGTTTGGGTTTGTGTTTGGGTCTGTGTTTGGGTTTGCGTTTGTGTTTGTGTTTGGGTTTGTGTTTGGGTTTGTGTTTGGGTTTGTGTTTGAGTCTGTGTTTGTGTTTGGGTCTGTGTTTGGGTTTGTGTTTGGGTTTGTGTTTGGGTTTGTGTTTGGGTTTGTGTTTGGGTCTGTGTTTGTGTTTGTGTTTGGGTCTCCCCCCCTCACCCTCTCCCCCAGCTCTCTCCCCCCCTCTCTCTCTCCCCCAGCTCTATCTCTCCCCCCCTCTCTCTCTCTCCCCAGCAATAAAAAACAGACGTCACCCTAATTGTGTGCGTGTGTGTGTGTGTGTGTGTGTGTGTGTGTGTGAGCTGACTGACTTACCCCAGTCTAGTAGACACTCCGACACTCCAGCAGTTGTGACCAAGCTTGCGATGGCCGTCTTTTATCTGCCTGCCTGCCTGCCTGCCACCCGCGCCAACCTGAAGGGCCCAAACACTTGTCTTACACTCAGCCCATAACAGATATTGATTAACCCCGTACATACATACATACTTATACGGAACAGGGATAAAGAATAAACAGGTGTCGTGCGTGTGTGTGCGCGCGCGTTATAAACAAGTGCTGTCTGTGAAAAAATCTTTATTGGTGTACGGTTCCTCCTGACATCCACCCACCCACCCACCGATCAATCAATCAATCTTTGATTTATTCTTATTATTAATAATATAAATTATTATTACTATAGTATTATTATTGTATTTACTACCCCCGGCATCACATTAGGATGACTTTTCAGGCTGCTGCAATGTTAAATGCAGTGATCGCCTTGCATTAAAGAAATATTGCAACACCCTGCGATGTGAAATGCAATAATAATCCTGCAAAACCTCTCAAATGTTAAACGTGACTAATGCATCGTATTAGGATAACTTTGCACGCTGCTGCAATGTTAAATGCAGTGATGGCCTTGCATTAAAGTCATCTAGCGACCCCCAGTGGGTGTTATATGCATTAAATTAATTGCAATAATTTTGCAAAACCTCTCAAATGTTAAATGCAACAAATGCATCGCATTAGGATGACTTTTCAGGCTGCTGCAATGTTAAATGCAGTGATCGCCTTGCATTAAAGAAATATTGCAACACCCTGCGATGTGAAATGCAATAATAATCCTGCAAAACCTCTCAAATGTTAAATGCGACTAATGCATCGTATTAGGATAACTTTGCAGGCTGCTGCATTGTTAAATGCAGCGCTGGCGTTGCATTAAAGCAATATTGCAACCCCCTGGGATGTTAAATGCAATAAAATTAATTGCAATAATTTTGCAAATCCTCTCAAATGTTAAATGCAATTAGGCTCCTGCAATGTTAAATGCAGCGCAGGCCTTGCATTAAAGCAAAATTGCAGCTGTTCTGGGGTATTAAACGCATTAAAATCATTGTAATAATCATGCAGAATCTCTCAAATTACTGACATCCATCCACCCACCCACCGATCAATCAATCAATCTTTGATTTATTCTTATTATTAATAATATAAATTATTATTACTATAGTATTATTATTGTATTTACTACCCCCGGCACGTAGTGGAATCTCCAGGGCAGGGAGGAGACTATCCGGCATGTGGAAGTGCTTCTGGGAAGTGTGTCTCATGTGTGTGGGTCTGTGTGTGTGTGGGTGTGTGTGTGGGTGTGTGTGTGGGTGTGTGTTTGGGTCTGTGTTTGAGTCTGTGTTTGGGTTTGTGTTTGGGTATGTGTTTGGGTTTGTGTTTGGGTCTGTGTTTGTGTTTGTGTTTGGGTTTGTGTTTGGGTCTGTGTTTGGGTTTGTGTTTGGGTTTGTGTTTGGGTCTGTGTTTGGGTTTGTGTTTGAGTCTGTGTTTGTGTTTGGGTTTGTGTTTGGGTTTGTGTTTGGGTCTGTGTTTGGGTCTGTGTTTGGGTTTGTGTTTGGGTTTGTGTTTGGGTCTGTGTTTGGGTTTGTGTTTGGGTCTGTGTTTGGGTCTGTGTTTGGGTCTGTGTTTGGGTTTGTGTTTGGGTCTGTGTTTGGGTTTGTGTTTGGGTCTGTGTTTGGGTCTGTGTTTGGGTCTGTGTTTGGGTTTGTGTTTGGGTTTGTGTTTGGGTCTGTGTTTGGGTTTGTGTTTGAGTCTGTGTTTGTGTTTGGGTCTGTGTTTGGGTTTGTGTTTGGGTCTGTGTTTGAGTCTGTGTTTGTGTTTGGGTCTGTGTTTGGGTCTGTGTTTGGGTCTGTGTTTGGGTCTGTGTTTGGGTTTGTGTTTGGGTTTGGGTTTGTGTTTTGTCTGTCTTTGGGTTTGTGTTTGGGTCTGTGTTTGGGTCTGTGTTTGGGTTTGTGTTTGGGTTTGTGTGTGGGTCTGTGTTTGGGTCTGTGTTTGGGTCTGTGTTTGGGTTTGTGTTTGGGTTTGTGTTTGGGTTTGTGTGTGGGTCTGTGTTTGGGTCTGTGTTTGGGTCTGTGTTTGGGTCTGTGTTTGGGTTTGTGTTTGGGTTTGTGTTTGTGTTTGGGTCTGTGTTTGGGTCTGTGTTTGGGTCTGTGTTTGTGTTTGGGTTTGTGTTTGTGTTTGGGTTTGTGTTTGTGTTTGGGTCTGTGTTTGTGTTTGGGTTTGTGTTTGTGTTTGGGTTTGTGTTTGTGTTTGGGTTTGTGTTTGTGTTTGTGTTTGGGTTTGTGTTTGTGTTTGGGTTTGTGTTTGTGTTTGGGTCTGTGTTTGTGTTTGGGTCTGTGTTTGTGTTTGGGTTTGTGTTTGTGTTTGGGTCTGTGTTTGGGTCTGTGTGTGGGTCTGTGTTTGGGTTTGTGTTTGGGTTTGTGTTTGGGTCTGTGTTTGGGTTTGTGTTTGGGTCTGTGTTTGGGTTTGTGTTTGGGTTTGTGTTTGGGTTTGTGTTTGAGTCTGTGTTTGTGTTTGGGTCTGTGTTTGGGTTTGTGTGTGGGTTTGTGTTTGGGTTTGTGTTTGGGTTTCTGTTTGGGTTTGTGTTTGGGTCTGTGTTTGTGTTTGTGTTTGGGTCTCCCCCCCTCTCCCTCTCCCCCAGCTCTCTCCCCCCCTCTCTCTCTCCCCCAGCTCTATCTCTCCCCCCCTCTCTCTCTCTCCCCAGCAATAAAAAACAGACGTCACCCTAATTGTGTGTGTGTGTGTGTGTGTGTGTGTGTGTGAGCTGACTGACTTACCCCAGTCTAGTAGACACTCCGACACTCCAGCAGTTGTGACCAAGCTTGCGATGGCCGTCTTTTATCTGCCTGCCTGCCTGCCTGCCACCCGCGCCAACCTGAAGGGCCCAAACACTCAGCCCATAACAGATATTGATTAACCCCGTACATACATACATACATACATACATACTTATACGGAACAGGGATAAAGAATAAACAGGTGTCGTGCGTGTGTGTGCGCGCGCGTTATAAACAAGTGCTGTCTGTGAAAAAATCTTTATTGGTGTACGGTTCCTCCTGACATCCACCCACCCACCCACCGATCAATCAATCAATCTTTGATTTATTCTTATTATTAATAATATAAATTATTATTACTATAGTATTATTATTGTATTTACTACCCCCGGCATCGCATTAGGATGAATTTTCAGGCTGCTGCAATGTTAAATGCAGTGATCGCCTTGCATTAAAGAAATATTGCAACACCCTGCGATGTGAAATGCAATAATAATCCTGCAAAACCTCTCAAATGTTAAACGTGACTAATGCTTCGTATTAGGATAACTTTGCAGACTACTGCAATGTTAAATGCAGTGATGGCCTTGCATTAAAGTCACCTAGCTACCCCCAATGGATGTTTTCTGCATTAAATTAATTGCAATAATTTTGCAAAACCTCTCAAACGTTAAATGCAACAAATGCATCGCATTAGGATGACTTTTCAGGCTTGCTGCAATGTTAAATGCAGTGATCGCCTTGCATTAAAGAAATATTGCAACACCCTGCGATGTGAAATGCAATAATAATCCTGCAAAACCTCTCAAATGTTAAATGCGACTAATGCATCGCATTAGGATAACTTTGCAGGCTGCTGCAATGTTAAATGCAGTGATGGCCTTGCATTAAAGTCATCTAGCGACCCCCAGTGGATGTTAAATGCATTAAATTAATTGCAATAATTTTGCAAAACCTCTCAAATGTTAAATGCAACTAATGCATCGTATTAGGATAACTTTGCAGGCTGCTGCATTGTTAAATGCAGCGCTGGCGTTGCATTAAAGCAATATTGCAACCCCATGGGATGTTAAATGCAATAAAATTAATTGCAATAATTTTGCAAAACCTCTCAAATGTTAAATGCAATTAATGCAACGCATTAGAACAACTTTGCAGGCTCCTGCAATGTTAAATTATTATTACTATAGTATTATTATTGTATTTACTACGCCCGGCATCGCATTAGGGTGACTTTTCAGGCTGCTGCAATGTTAAATGCAGTGATCGCCTTGCATTAAAGAAATATTGCAACACCCTGCGATGTGGCCTTGCATTAAAGTCATCTAGCGACCCCCAGCTGACAGTGTGGTGTGGAGAAAATAACCTGCTCCTCAACACCTTAAAGACAAAGGAAATAATAATAGACTTCAGAAAGAATAAAACGGACATGGTACCATTAACTATCAGAGGGGACTGTGTGGAGAGGGTGGCGGATTTCCGCTTCCTGGGAATCCATATTGAGGAGGACCTGACGTGGAGCGTGAACACCTCTGCGCTGCTGAAAAAGGTCCAGCAGAGACTGCACTTCCTGAGGGTGCTCAGGAAGAATAACATCACTCAGAGACTGCTGTTGTCCTTTTATCGGTGCTACATTGAGAGCATCCTAACATACTGTGTATGCGTATGGTACACCAGCTGCACAGCGGCTCAGAGGAAAGCGCTCCAGAGGGCCATTGACAACGCCCAGAGGATTGTCGGCTGCCCTCTACTTACCTTGGAGGACTTACACAGTTCCCGCTGCATCAAAAAATCCCAGAGTATTATAAAGGACATTTCCCACCCCGGACACTCCCTGTTTGAACTGTTACCGTCAGGCAGACGGTACAGATCTACAAGGACAAGGACAAACAGACTTAAAAATAGTTTTTACCCCACTGCTATAAAGGCACTAAATGTAGCCGCCAAGGAACGCAGGGGCGATACATAATAAGAGACTGTGAAATCGACAGAAGGATGTAGGGTTGGGTGTTTATGCGTGCTATTTCATGATATTTATT
>NW_027602280.1:0-7500 GCF_053455715.1 Rhinoraja longicauda
CCTCCCTCCCTCCCTCCCTCCCTCCCTCCCTCCCTCCCTCCCTCCCTCCCTCCCTCCCTCCCTCCTTCCCTCCCTCCCTCCCCACAGGCCATCCCTCGGTCAAGCTTCTCTCCCTCCATCCCTCCCTCCATCCATCCCTGCCTCCCCCACCATCCCTCCCTCCATCCCTCCCTCCCTCCCTTCATCCCTCCCTCCCTCCATCCCTCCCTCCCTCCCTCCATCCCTCCATCCCTCCCTCCCTCCATCCCTCCCTCCATCGCTCCTTCCATTCCTCCCTCCCTCCCTCCCTCCATCCCTGCCTCATCCCTCCCTCCACCCCTCCCTCCCTCCATCCCTCCCTCCATCCCTCCCTCCCTCCCTCCCTCCCTCCCTCCCTCCCTCCCTCCCTCCCCACAGGCCTACCCATCGGTGAAGCCTCCCTCCTTCCCTCCCTCCCTCCCTCCCTCCCCACAGGCCTACCCCTCGGTGAAGCTTCCCTCCCTCCCTCCGTCCCTCCCTCCCTCCCTCCCTCCCTCCCTCCCCACAGGCCTACCCCTCGGTGAAGCTTCCCTCCCTCCCTCCCCCATCCCTCGGTGAAGCCTCCCTCCCTCCCTCACTCCCTCCCTGCCACTACCCCTCGGTGAAGCCTCCCTCCCTCCCTCCCTCTATCCCTCCCTCCCTCCCTCCATCCCTCCCTTCCTCCCTCCCTCCCTCCCTCCATCCCCCCTCCCTTCTCCCTCCCTCCCTCCATCCCTCCCTCCCTCCCTCCCTCCATCCCTCCCTCCCTCCCTCCCTTCTCCCTCCCTCTATCCCTCCCTCCCTCCCTCCCTCCCTCCCTCCCTCCCTACATCCCTCCCTCCATCCCTACTTCCCTCCCTCCCTCCCTCCATCCCTCCCTCCATCCATCCCTGCCTCCCCCACCCTCCCTCCCTCCATCCCTCCCTCCCTCCATCCCTCCCTCCATCCCTCCCTCCCTCCATCCTCCATCGCTACTTCCATTCCTCCCTCCCTCCCTCCCTCCCTCCCTCCCTCCCTCCCTCCCTCCCTCCCTCCCTCCCCACAGGCCTACCCCTCGGTGAAGCTTCCCTCCCTCCCTCCCTCCCTCCCTCCCTCCCTCCATCCCTCCCTCCATCCATCCATCCCTGCCTCCCCCACCCTCCCTCCCTCCATCCCTCCATCCTTCCCTCCCTCCCTCCCTCCCTCCCTCTCTCGGTGAAGCTTCCCTCCCTCCCCCATCCCACCCTCCATCCCCCCCTCCCTCCATCCCTCCCTCCATCCCTTCCTCCATCCCTCCCCCCATCCCCCCCTCCCTCCATCCCCTCCCTCCCTCTCTCCCTCCCTCCCTCCCTCCATCCCTCCCTCCATTCCTCCCTCCCTCGCTCCCTCCATCCCTCCCTCCCTCCATCCATTGCTCCCTCCATCCCTCCCTCCCTCCATCCCTCCCTCCCTCCATCCCTCCCTCCCTCCCTCGCTCCATCCCTCCCTCCCTCCCTCCATCCATCCCTCCCCACAGGCCTACCCCTCGGTGAAGCCTCCTTCCCTCCATCCCTCCCTCCCTCCCTCCATCCCTCCCTCCATCACTCCCTACCTCCCTCCCTCGCTCCCTCCATCCCTCCCTCCCTCCCTCCCTCCATCCCTCCCTCCCTCCCTCCCTCCCTCCCTCCCTCCCTCCCTCCCTCCATCCCTCCCTCCCTCCATCCCTCCCTCCATCCCTCCCTCCATTCCTCCCTCCATCCCTCCCTCCATCCCTCCCTACCTCCCTCCCTCGCTCCCTCCATCCCTCCCTCCCTCCCTCCCTCCCTCCCTCCCTCCCTCCCTCCATCCCTCCCTCCCTCCCTCGCTCCCTCCATCCCTCCCTCCCTCCATCCCTCCCTCCCTCCCTCCCTCCCTCCCTCCCTCCCTCCCTCCCTCCCTCCCTCCCTCCCTCCCTCCCTCCCTCCCTCCCTCCCTCCCTCCCTCCCTCCCTCCATCCCTCCCTCCCTCCCTCCATCCCTCCCTCCCTCCCTCCATCCCTCCCTCCCTCCCTCCCTCCATCCCTCCCTACCTCCCTCCCTCGCTCCCTCCATCACTCCCTCCCTCCATCCCTCCCCCCATCCCCCCTCCCTCCATCCCTTCCTCCATCCCTCCCTCAATCCCTCCCTCCCTCTCTCCCTCCATCCCTCCCTCCCTTCCTCCATCCCTCTCTCCCTCCCCACAGGCCTACCCATTGGTGAAGCCTCCCTCCCTCCCTCCCTCCCTCCCTCCCTCCCTCTCTCCCTCCATCCCTCCCTCCCTCCATCCCTCTCTCCCTCCCCACAGGCCTACCCATTGGTGAAGCCTCCCTCCCTCCCCCCCTCCCTCCCTCCCTCCCTCCCTCCCTCCCTCCCTCCCTCCTCCCTCCCTCCCTCCCTCCCTCCCTCCCTCCCTCCCTCCCTCCCTCCCTCCCTCCCTCCCTCCCTCCCTCCCTCCCTCCCTCCCTCCCTCCCTCCCTCCCTTCATCCCTCCCTCCCTCCCTCCCTCCCTCCCTCCCTCCCTCCCTCCCTCCCTTCATCCCTCCCTCCGTCCCTCCCTCCCTCCCTCCCTCCAGCCCTCCCTCCCTCCATCCCTCCCTCCATCGCTCCTTCCATTCCTCCCTCCATCCCAACCTCCCTCCATCCCTCCCTCCATTCCTCCCTCCCTCGCTCCCTCCATTCCTCCCTCCCTCCCTCCCTCCCTCCCTCCATCGCTCCTCCATCCCAACCTCCCTCCCTCCCCTCCCTCCCTCCCTCCCTCCCTCCCCACAGGCCTACCCCTCGGTGAAGCTTCCCTCCCTCCCTCCCCCATCCCACCCTCCATCCCTCCCTCCCTCCATCCCTCTCCCCATCCCCCCTCCCTCCATCCCTTCCTCAATCCCTCCCTCCCTCTCTCCCTCCCTCCCTCCCTCCCTCCCTCTCTCCCTCCCTCCCTCCCTCCTTCCCTCCCCACAGGCCTACCCCTCGGTGAAGCTTCCCTCCCTCCCTCACTACCTCCCTCCCTCCCTCCCTCCTTCCATCCCTCCCTCCACCCCTCCCTCCTTCCATCCCTCCCTCCATCCCTCCCTCCCTCCCTCCCTCCCTCCATCCATCCCTGCCTCCCCCACCCTCCCTCCCTCCATCCCTCCATCCCTTCCTCCATCCCTCCCTCCCTCCCTCCCTCCATCCCTACTTCCCTCCCTCCCTCCCTCCATCCATCCCTGCCTCCCCCACCCTCCCTCCATCCCTCCATCCCTTCCTCCATCCCTCCCTCCCTCCCTCCCTCCCTCCCTCCCTCCCTCCCTCCCTCCCTCCCTCCCTCCCTCCCTTCATCCCTCCCTCCCTCCATCCCTCCCTCCCTCCCTCCATCCCTCCATCCCTCCATCCCTCCCTCCCTCCCTACATCCCTCCCTCCCTCCATCCCTCCATCCCTCCCTCCCTCCATCCATCCCTCCCTGCCTCCCTCCCTCCCCACAGGCCTACCACTCGGTGAAGCTTCCCTCCCTCCCTCCCTCCCTCCCTCCCTCCCTCCCTCCCTCCCTCCCTCCCTCCCTCCCACCCTCCCTCCCTCCCTCCCTCCCTCCCTCCCCACAGGCCTACCCCTCGGTGAAGCTTCCCTCCCTCCCTCCCTCCCTCCCTCCCTCCATCCCTCCCTCCATCCATCCATCCCTGCCTCCCCCACCCTCCCTCCCTCCATCCCTCCATCCTTCCCTCCCTCCCTCCCTCCCTCCCTCCCTCCCTCCCTCCCTCCCTCCCTCCCTCCCTCCCTCCCTCCCTCCCTCCCTCGGTGAAGCTTCCCTCCCTCCCCCATCCCACCCTCCATCCCCCCCTCCCTCCATCCCTCCCTCCATCCCTTCCTCCATCCCTCCCTCCCTCCCTCTCTCCCTCCCTCCCTCCCTCCATCCCTCCCTCCATTCCTCCCTCCCTCGCTCCCTCCATCCCTCCCTCCCTCCATCCATCGCTCCCTCCATCCCTCCCTCCCTCCATCCCTCCCTCCCTCCATCCCTCCCTCCCTCCCTCGCTCCATCCCTCCCTCCCTCCCTCCATCCATCCCTCCCCACAGGCCTACCCCTCGGTGAAGCCTCCTTCCCTCCATCCCTCCCTCCATCCCTCCATCCCTCCCTCCATCCCTCCCTACCTCCCTCCCTCGCTCCCTCCATCCCTCCCTCCCTCCCTCCCTCCCTTCTCCCTCCCTCTATCCCTCCCTCCCTCCCTCCCTCCCTCCCTCCCTCCCTCCCTCCCTACATCCCTCCCTCCATCCCTACTTCCCTCCCTCCCTCCCTCCATCCCTCCCTCCATCCATCCCTGCCTCCCCACCCTCCCTCCCTCCATCCCTCCCTCCCTCCATCCCTCCCTCCATCCCTCCCTCCCTCCCTCCCTCCCTCCCTCCCTCCCTCCCTCCCTCCCTCCTCCATCGCTACTTCCATTCCTCCCTCCCTCCCTCCCTCCCTCCCTCCCTCCCTCCCTCCCTCCCTCCCACCCTCCCTCCCTCCCTCCCCACAGGCCTACCCCTCGGTGAAGCTTCCCTCCCTCCCTCCCTCCCTCCCTCCCTCCCTCCATCCCTCCCTCCATCCATCCATCCCTGCCTCCCCCACCCTCCCTCCCTCCATCCCTCCATCCTTCCCTCCCTCCCTCCCTCCCTCCCTCCCTCCTCCCTCGGTGAAGCTTCCCTCCCTCCCCCATCCCACCCTCCATCCCCCCCTCCCTCCATCCCTCCCTCCATCCCTTCCTCCATCCCTCCCCCCATCCCCCCCTCCCTCCATCCCTCCCTCCATCCCTTCCTCCATCCCTCCCTCCCTCCCTCTCTCCCTCCCTCCCTCCCTCCATCCCTCCCTCCATTCCTCCCTCCCTCGCTCCCTCCATCCCTCCCTCCCTCCATCCATTGCTCCCTCCATCCCTCCCTCCCTCCATCCCTCCCTCCCTCCATCCCTCCCTCGCTCCATCCCTCCCTCCCTCCCTCCATCCATCCCTCCCCACAGGCCTACCCCTCGGTGAAGCCTCCTTCCCTCCATCCCTCCCTCCCTCCCTCCATCCCTCCCTCCATCACTCCCTACCTCCCTCCCTCGCTCCCTCCATCCCCTCCCTCCCTCCCTCCCTCCATCCCTCCCCTCCCTCCCTCCCTCCCTCCCTCCCTCCCTCCCTCCCTCCCTCCATCCCTCCCTCCCTCCATCCCTCCCTCCATCCCTCCCTCCATTCCTCCCTCCATCCCTCCCTCCATCCCTCCCTACCTCCCTCCCTCGCTCCCTCCATCCCTCCCTCCCTCCCTCCCTCCCTCCCTCCATCCCTCCCTCCCTCCCTCGCTCCCTCCATCCCTCCCTCCCTCCCTCCCTCCATCCCTCCCTCCCTCCCTCCCTCCCTCCCTCCATCCCTCCCTCCCTCCCTCCCTCCATCCCTCCCTCCCTCCCTCCATCCCTCCCTCCATCCCTCCCTACCTCCCTCCCTCCCTCCCTCCATCCCTCCCTACCTCCCTCCCTCGCTCCCTCCATCACTCCCTCCCTCCATCCCTCCCCCCATCCCCCCTCCCTCCATCCCTTCCTCCATCCCTCCCTCAATCCCTCCCTCCCTCTCTCCCTCCATCCCTCCCTCCCTCCCTCCATCCCTCTCTCCCTCCCCACAGGCCTACCCATTGGTGAAGCCTCCCTCCCTCCCTCCCTCCCTCTCTCCCTCCATCCCTCCCTCCCTCCCTCCATCCCTCTCTCCCTCCCCACAGGCCTACCCATTGGTGAAGCCTCCCTCCCTCCCCCCCTCCCTCCCTCCCTCCCTCCCTCCCTCCCTCCCTCCCTCCCTCCCTCCCTCCCTCCCTTCATCCCTCCCTCCCTACCTCCCTCCCTCCCTCCCTCCCTCCCTCCCTCCCTTCATCCCTCCCTCCGTCCCTCCCTCCCTCCCTCCCTCCAGCCCTCCCTCCCTCCATCCCTCCCTCCCATCGCTCCTTCCATTCCTCCCTCCATCCCAACCTCCCTCCATCCCTCCCTCCATTCCTCCCTCCCTCGCTCCCTCCATTCCTCCCTCCCTCCCTCCCTCCCTCCCTCCCTCCCTCCATCGCTCCTCCATCCCAACCTCCCTCCCTCCCCTCCCTCCCTCCCTCCCTCCCCACAGGCCTACCCCTCGGTGAAGCTTCCCTCCCTCCCTCCCCCCATCCCACCCTCCATCCCTCCCTCCCTCCATCCCTCTCCCCATCCCCCCTCCCTCCATCCCTTCCTCAATCCCTCCCTCCCTCTCTCCCTCCCTCCCTCCCTCCCTCCCTCTCTCCCTCCCTCCCTCCCTCCTTCCCTCCCCACAGGCCTACCCCTCGGTGAAGCTTCCCTCCCTCCCTCACTACCTCCCTCCCTCCCTCCCTCCTTCCATCCCTCCCTCCACCCCTCCCTCCTTCCATCCCTCCCTCCATCCCTCCCTCCCTCCCTCCCTCCCTCCATCCATCCCTGCCTCCCCCACCCTCCCTCCCTCCATCCCTCCATCCCTTCCTCCATCCCTCCCTCCCTCCCTCCCTCCATCCCTACTTCCCTCCCTCCCTCCCTCCATCCATCCCTGCCTCCCCCACCCTCCCTCCATCCCTCCATCCCTCCATCCCTTCCTCCATCCCTCCCTCCCCTCCCTCCCTCCCTCCCTCCATCCCCCCTCCCTCCCTCCCTCCCTCCCTTCATCCCTCCCTCCCTCCATCCCTCCCTCCCTCCATCCCTCCATCCCTCCCTCCCTCCCTCCATCCCTCCCTCCCTCCATCCCTCCATCCCTCCCTCCCTCCATCCATCCCTCCCTGCCTCCCTCCCTCCCCACAGGCCTACCACTCGGTGAAGCTTCCCTCCCTCCCTCCCTCCCTCCCTCCCTCCCTCCCTCCCTCCCTCCCTCCCTCCCTCCCTCCCTCCCTCCCTCCCTCCCTCCCTCCCTCCCTCCCTCCCTCCCTCCCTCCCTCCCACCCTCCCTCCCTCCCTCCCCACAGGCCTACCCCTCGGTGAAGCTTCCCTCCCTCCCTCCCTCCCTCCCTCCCTCCCTCCATCCCTCCCTCCATCCATCCATCCCTGCCTCCCCCACCCTCCCTCCCTCCATCCCTCCATCCTTCCCTCCCTCCCTCCCTCCCTCCCTCCCTCCCTCCCTCGGTGAAGCTTCCCTCCCTCCCCCATCCCACCCCTCCATCCCCCCCTCCCTCCATCCCTCCCTCCATCCCTTCCTCCATCCCTCCCTCCCTCCCTCTCTCCCTCCCTCCCTCCCTCCATCCCTCCCTCCATTCCTCCCTCCCTCGCTCCCTCCATCCCTCCCTCCCTCCATCCATCGCTCCCTCCATCCCTCCCTCCCTCCATCCCTCCCTCCCTCCATCCCTCCCTCCCTCCCTCGCTCCATCCCTCCCTCCCTCCATCCATCCCTCCCCACAGGCCTACCCCTCGGTGAAGCCTCCTTCCCTCCATCCCTCCCTCCATCCCTCCATCCCTCCCTCCATCCCTCCCTACCTCCCTCCCTCGCTCCCTCCATCCCTCCCTCCCTCCCTCCATCCCTCCCTCCCTCCCCTCCCTCCCTCCATCCCTCCCTCCCTCCATCCCTCCCTCCATCCCTCCCTCCATTC
>NW_027602280.1:10000-12500 GCF_053455715.1 Rhinoraja longicauda
CTCCATCCCTCCCTCCATCGCTCCTTCCATTCCTCCCTCCCTCCCTCCATCCCTCCCTCCATCCCTCCCTCCCTCCACCCCTCCCTCCCTCCATCCCTCCCTCCCTCCCTCCCTCCCTCCATCCCTCCCTCCCTCCCTCCCTCCATCCTTCCTTCCTTCCCTCCCTCCCTCCCTCCCTCCCCACAGGCCTACCCCTCGGTGAAGCTTCCCTCCCTCCCTCCCCCATCCCACCCTCCATCCCTCCCTCCCTCCATCCCTCCCCCCATCCCCCCCTCCCTCCCTCCCTCCCTCCCTCCATCCCTCCCTCTACCCCTCCCTCCCTCCATCCGTCCCTCCCTCCCTCCCTCCCTCCCTCCATCCTTCCTTCCTTCCCTCCCTCCCTCCCTCCCTCCCTCCCCACAGGCCTACCCCTCGGTGAAGCTCCCCTCCCTCCCTCCCTCCCTCCCCACAGGCCTACCCCTCGGTGAAGCTCTCCTCCCTCCCTCCATCCCTACTTCCCTCCCTCCCTCCCTCCATCCCTCCCTCCATCCATCCCTGCCTCCCCCACCCTCCCTCCCTCCATCCCTCTATCCCTCCCTCCATCCCTCCATCCCTCCCTCCCTCCCTCCCTCCCTCCCTCCCTCCCTCCATCCATCCCTGCCTCCCCACCCTCCCTCCCTCCATCCCTCCATCCCTTCCTCCATCCCTCCCTCCCTCCCTCCCTCCCTCCCCCCTCCCTCCCTCCCTCCCTCCATCCATCCCTGCCTCCCCCACCCTCCCTCCCTCCCATCCCTCCATCCCTTCCTCCATCCCTCCCTCCCTCCCTCCCCCCTCCCTCCCTCCACCCTCCCTCCCTCCCTCCCTCCCTCCCTTCCTCCCTCCCTCCCTCCATCCCCTCCCTCCCTCCCTCCCTCCCTCCCTCCATCCCTCCATCCCCCCTCCCTCCATCCCTCCCTCCATCGCTCCTTCCATTCCTCCCTCCCTCCCTCCCTCCCTCCATCCCTCCCTCCATCTCTCCCTCCCTCCCTCCCTCCCTCCCTCCCTCCCTCCCCACAGGCCTACCCCTCGGTCAAGCTTCCCTCCCTCCCTCCCTCCATCCATCCCTCCCTCCCTCCCTCTCCATCCCTCCCTCCATCCCTACCTCCCTCTCTCCCTCCATCCCTCCCTCCATCCATCCCTGCCTCCCCCACCCTCCCTCCCTCCATCCCTCCCTCCATCCCTCCCTCCCTCCCTCCCTCCCTTCATCCCTCCCTCCATCCCCCCCTCCCTCCCTCCCCCCCTCCCCCCCTCCCTCCCTCCCTCCCTCCCTCCCTCCTCCCTCCCTCCCTCCCTCCTCCCTCCCTCCCTCCCTCCCTCCCTCCCTCCCTCCATCCTTCCCTCCCTCCCTCCCTCCCTTCCTCCCTCCCTTCCTCCCTCCATTCCACCCTCCCTCCATCCCTCCCTCTGTCCCTCCCACCCTCCCTCCCTCCCTCCCCACAGGCCTACCCCTCGGTGAAGCTTCCCTCCCTCCCTCCCTCCATCCTTCCCTCCCTCCCTCCCTCCCTCCCTCCATCCCTACCTCCCTCCCTCCCTCCCTCCATCCCTCCCTCCATCCATCCCTGCCTCCCCCACCCTCCCTCCCTCCATCCCTCCCTCCCTTCCTCCATCCCTCCCTCCCTCCCTCCCTCCCTCCCTCCCTCCCTCCCTCCCTCCCTCCCTCCCTCCCTCCCTCCCTCCCTCCCTCCCTCCCTCCCTCCCTCCTCCCTCCCTCCCTCCAGCCCTCCATCGCTCCTTCCATTCCTCCCTCCATCCCTCCCTCCATCCCTCCCCCCCTCCATCCCTCCCTCCCTCCCTCCCTCCATCCCTCCCTCCCTCCCTCCCTCCATCCCTTCCTCCATCGCTCCTTCCATTCCTCCCTCCATCCCTCCCTCCACCCCTCCCTCCCTCCCTCCTCCCTCCCTCCCACCCCACAGGCCTACCCCTCGGTGAAGCTTCCCTCCATCTCTACTTCCCTCCCTCCCTCCATCCCTCCATCCATCCCTCCCTCCATCCATCCATCCCTGCCTCCCCCACCCTCCCTCCCTCCATCCCTCCATCCATACCTCCATCCCTCCCTCCCTCCCTCCCTCCATCCCTCCATCCCTTCCTCCATCCCTCCCTCCCTCCCTCCCTCCCCCTCCCTCCCTCCCTCCCTCCCTCCCTCCCTCCCTCCCTCCCTCCCTCCCTCCCTCCCTCCCTCCCTCCCTCCCTCCCTCCCTCCCTCCCTCCCTCCCTTCCTTCCTCCCTCCCTCCCTCCATCCCTCCCTCCCTCCCTCCATCCCTCCCTCCCTCCCTCCCTCCCTCCCTCCCTCCATCCCTCCCTCCCTCCTCCCTCCCTCCCTCCCTCCCTCCTTCCATCCCTCCATCCCTCCCTCCCTCCATCCCTCCCTCCATCGCTCCTTCCATTCCTCCCTCCCTCCTCCCTCCCTCCCTCCCTCCCCCCCTCCCTCCCTCCCTTCATCCCTCCCTCCATCCCTCCCTCCCTCCATCCCTCCCTCCATCG
>NW_027602280.1:17500-32500 GCF_053455715.1 Rhinoraja longicauda
CCCTCCATCCCTCCCTCCATCCCTCCCTCCCTCCCTCCCTCCCTCCCTCCATCCATCCCTGCCTCCCCCACCCTCCCTCCCTCCATCCCTCCATCCCTTCCTCCATCCCTCCCTCCCTCCCTCCATCCCTACTTCCCTCCCTCCCTCCATCCCTCCCTCCATCCATCCCTGCCTCCCCCACCCTCCCTCCCTCCATCCCTCCATCCCTTCCTCCATCCCTCCCTCCATCCCTCCCTCCCTCCATCCATCCCTGCCTCCCCCACCCTCCCTCCCTCCATCCCTCCATCCCTTCCTCCATCCCTCCCTCCCTCCCTCCCTCCCTCCATCCCTACTTCCCTCCATCCCTCCCTCCATCCATCCCTGCCTCCCCCACCCTCCCTTCATCCATCCCTCCCTCCCTACATCCATCCCTCCCTCCCTCCCTCCCTCCCTACATCCATCCCTCCCTCCCTCCCTCCCTCCCTCCATCGCTCCTTCCATTCCTCCCTCCCTCCATCCCTCCCTCCATCCCTCCCTCCACCCCTCCATCCCTCCACCCCTCCCTCCATCCCTCCCTCCCTCCCTCCCTCCGTCCCCACAGGCCTACCCCTCGGTGAAGCTTCCCTCCCTCCCTCCCTCCCTCGCTCCCTCCCTCCCTCCCTCCCTCCCTTCCTCCCTCCATCCCTCCCTCCCTCCATCCCTCCCTCCATCGCTCCTTCCATTCCTCCCTCCCTCCACCCCTACGACCCTCGACCCCTCCCTCCATCCCTCCCTCCCTCCCTCCCTCCCCACAGGCCTACCCCTCGGTGAAGCTTCCCTACATCCCTACTTCCCTCCCTCCCTCCATCCCTCCCTCCATCCATCCCTGCCTCCCCCACCCTCCCTCCCTCCATCCCTCCATCCCTCCCTCCATCCCTCCCTCCCTCCCTCCCTCCCTCCCTCCCTCCATCCATCCCTGCCTCCCCCACCCTCCCTCCCTCCATCCCTCCATCCCTTCCTCCATCCCTCCCTCCCTCCCTCCCTCCCTCCATCCCTACTTCCCTCCCTCCCTCCATCCCTCCCTCCATCCATCCCTCCATCCCTTCCTCCATCCCTCCCTCCCTCCCTCCCTCCCTCCATCCCTCCCTCCATCCATCCCTGCCTCCCCCACCCTCCCTCCCTCCATCCCTCCATCCCTTCCTCCATCCCTCCCTCCCTCCCTCCCTCCCTCCCTCCCTCCCTCCCCACAGGCCTACCCCTCGGTGAAGCTTCCCTCCCTCCCTCCCTCCATCCCTCCCTCCCTCCATCCCTTCCTCCATCGCTCCCTCCATTCCTCCCTCCCTCGCTCACTCCATCCTTCCCTCCCTCCCTCCCTCCATCCCTCCCTCCATCCCTCCCTTCCTCCATCCTTCCCTCCCTCCCTCCCTCCCTCCCTCCATCCTTCCCTCCCTCCCTCCCTCCCTCCATCCCTCCCTCCCTCCCTCCCTCCCTCCCTCCCTCCATCCATCCCTGCCTCCCCCACCCTCCCTCCCTCCATCCCTCCATCCCTTCCTCCATCCCTCCCTCCCTCCCTCCCTCCATCCCTACTTCCCTCCCTCCCTCCATCCCTCCCTCCATCCATCCCTCCATCCCTTCCTCCATCCCTCCCTCCCTCCCTCCCTCCCTCCATCCCTCCCTCCATCCATCCCTGCCTCCCCCACCCTCCCTCCCTCCATCCCTCCATCCCTTCCTCCATCCCTCCCTCCCTCCCTCCCCACAGGCCTACCCCTCGGTGAAGCTTCCCTCCCTCCCTCCCTCCATCCCTCCCTCCCTCCATCCCTTCCTCCATCGCTCCCTCCATTCCTCCCTCCCTCGCTCACTCCATCCTTCCCTTCCTCCATCCCTCCCTCCCTCCCTCCCTCCCTCCCTCCCTCCCTCCCCACAGGCCTACCCCTCGGTGAAGCTTCCCTCCCTCCCTCCCTCCCTCCCTCCATCCCTGCCTCCCCCACCCTCCCTCCCTCCATCCCTCCATCCCTCCCTCCATCCCTCCCTCCCTCCCTCCCTCCATCCTTCCTTCCCTCCCTCCATCCCTCCCTCCATCCCTCCCTCCCTCCCTCCCTCCCTCCCTCCATCCCTCCCTCCCTCCATCCCTCCCCCCATCCCCCCTCCCTCCATCCCTCCCTCCATCCCTTCCTCCATCCCTCCCTCAATCCCTCCCTCCCTCTCTCCCTCCATCCCTCCCTCCCTCCCTCCATCCCTCCCTCCCTCCCTCCATCCCTCCCTCCCTCCCTCCCCACAGGCCTACCCCTCGGTGAAGCTTCCCTCCATCCCTCCCTCCATCCCTACTTCCCTCCCTCCCTCCCTCCATCCATCCCTGCCTCCCCCACCCTCCCTCCCTCCATCCCTCCCTCCATCCCTCCCCCTCCATCCCTCCCTCCATCGCTCCTTCCATTCCTCCCTCCATCCCTCCCTCCACCCCTCCCTCCCTCCATCCCTCCCTCCCTCCCTCCCTCCCTCCCTCCCTCCCTCCCTCCCTCCCTCCCTCCCTCCCTCCCTCCCTACTTCCCTCCCTCCCTCCCTCCCTCCATCCATCCCTGCCTCCCCCACCCTCCCTCCCTCCATCCCTCCATCCCATCCTCCATCCCTCCCCCCCTCCCTCCCTCCCTCCCTCCCCCTCCCTCCCTCCCTTCCTCCCTCCCTCCCTCCCTCCCTCCCTCCCTCCCTCCCTCCCTCCCTCCCTCCCTCCCTCCCTCCCTCCCTCCCTCCCTCCCTCCCTCCCTCCCTCCCTCCCTCCCTCCATCCCTCCCTCCCTCCCTCCCTCCCTCCCTCCCTCCATCCCTCCCTCCCTCCATCGCTCCTTCCATTCCTCCCTCCCTCCCTCCCTCCCTCCCTCCTCCCTCCCTCCCTCCCTCCCTCCCTCCCTCCCTCCCTCCCTCCCTCCCTCCCTCCCTCCCCCCTCCCTCCCTCCCTCCATCCCTCCCTCCATCGCTCCTTCCATTCCTCCCTCCCTCCCTCCCTCCCCACAGGCCTACCCCTCGGTGAAGCTTCCCTCCCTCCCTCCCTCCCTCCATCCCTCCCTCCATCCCTACTTCCCTCCCTCCCTCCCTCCCTCCATCCCTCCCTCCATCCATCCCTGCCTCCCCCATCCTCCCTCCCTCCCTCCCTCCCTCCCTCCCTCCCTCCCTCCCTCCCTCCCTCCCTCCTCCCTCCCTCCCTCCCTCCATCCTTCCCTCCCTCCCTCCCTCCATTCCACCCTCCCTCCATCCCTCCCTCTGTCCCTCCCACCCTCCCTCCCTCCCTCCCTCCCCACAGGCCTACCCCTCGGTGAAGCTTCCCTCCCTCCCTCCCCCATCCCACCCTCCATCCCTCCCTCCCTCCATCCCTCCCCACATCCCCCCCTCCCTCAATCCCTCAATCCCTCCCTCCCTCTCTCCCTCCATCCCTCCCTCCCTCCATCCCCCCCTCCCTCCATCCCTCCCTCCCTCCCCACAGGCCTACCCCTCGGTGAAGCTTCCCTCCCTCCCTCCCTCCCACCCTCCCTCCCTCCCTCCCTCCCTCCCTCCATCCATACCTTCCCTCCCTCCATCCCTCCCTCCATCCCTACTTCCCTCCCTCCCTCCATCTCTCCCTCCATCCATCCCTGCCTCCTCCACCCTCCCTCCCTCCATCCCTCCCTCCATCCCTCCCTCCATCCCTCCCTCCCTCCCTCCCTCCCTCCCTCCCTCCCTCCCTCCCTCCCTCCCTCCCTCCCTCCCTCCCTTCATCCATCCCTCCCTCCCTACATCCATCCCTCCCTCCCTCCCTCCCTCCCTACATCCATCCCTCCCTCCCTCCCTCCCTCCCTCCATCGCTCCTTCCATTCCTCCCTCCCTCCATCCCTCCCTCCATCCCTCCCTCCACCCCTCCCTCCCTCCACCCCTCCCTCCATCCCTCCCTCCCTCCCTCCGTCCCCACAGGCCTACCCCTCGGTGAAGCTTCCCTCCCTCCCTCCCTCCCTCCCTCGCTCCCTCCCTCCCTCCCTCCCTCCCTCCCTTCCTCCCTCCATCCCTCCCTCCCTCCCTCCATCCCTCCCTCCATCCCTCCCTCCATCGCTCCTTCCATTCCTCCCTCCCTCCACCCCTACGACCCTCGACCCCTCCCTCCATCCCTCCCTCCCTCCCTCCCTCCCTCCCCACAGGCCTACCCCTCAGTGAAGCTTCCCTACATCCCTACTTCCCTCCCTCCCTCCATCCCTCCCTCCATCCATCCCTGCCTCCCCCACCCTCCCTCCCTCCATCCCTCCATCCCTCCCTCCATCCCTCCCTCCCTCCCTCCCTCCCTCCCTCCATCCATCCCTGCCTCCCCCACCCTCCCTCCCTCCATCCCTCCATCCCTTCCTCCATCCCTCCCTCCCTCCTTCCATCCCTACTTCCCTCCCTCCCTCCATCCCTCCCTCCATCCATCCCTGCCTCCCCCACCCTCCCTCCCTCCATCCCTCCATCCCTTCCTCCATCCCTCCCTCCATCCCTCCCTCCCTCCATCCATCCCTGCCTCCCCCACCCTCCCTCCCTCCATCCCTCCATCCCTTCCTCCATCCCTCCCTCCCTCCCTCCCTCCCTCCATCCCTACTTCCCTCCATCCCTCCCTCCATCCATCCCTGCCTCCCCCACCCTCCCTTCATCCATCCCTCCCTCCCTACATCCATCCCTCCCTCCCTCCCTCCCTCCCTACATCCATCCCTCCCTCCCTCCCTCCCTCCCTCCATCGCTCCTTCCATTCCTCCCTCCCTCCATCCCTCCCTCCATCCCTCCCTCCACCCCTCCATCCCTCCACCCCTCCCTCCATCCCTCCCTCCCTCCCTCCCTCCGTCCCCACAGGCCTACCCCTCGGTGAAGCTTCCCTCCCTCCCTCCCTCCCTCGCTCCCTCCCTCCCTCCCTCCCTCCCTTCCTCCCTCCATCCCTCCCTCCCTCCATCCCTCCCTCCATCGCTCCTTCCATTCCTCCCTCCCTCCACCCCTACGACCCTCGACCCCTCCCTCCATCCCTCCCTCCCTCCCTCCCTCCCCACAGGCCTACCCCTCGGTGAAGCTTCCCTACATCCCTACTTCCCTCCCTCCCTCCATCCCTCCCTCCATCCATCCCTGCCTCCCCCACCCTCCCTCCCTCCATCCCTCCATCCCTCCCTCCATCCCTCCCTCCCTCCCTCCCTCCCTCCCTCCCTCCATCCATCCCTGCCTCCCCCACCCTCCCTCCCTCCATCCCTCCATCCCTTCCTCCATCCCTCCCTCCCTCCCTCCCTCCCTCCATCCCTACTTCCCTCCCTCCCTCCATCCCTCCCTCCATCCATCCCTCCATCCCTTCCTCCATCCCTCCCTCCCTCCCTCCCTCCCTCCATCCCTCCCTCCATCCATCCCTGCCTCCCCCACCCTCCCTCCCTCCATCCCTCCATCCCTTCCTCCATCCCTCCCTCCCTCCCTCCCTCCCTCCCTCCCTCCCCACAGGCCTACCCCTCGGTGAAGCTTCCCTCCCTCCCTCCCTCCATCCCTCCCTCCCTCCATCCCTTCCTCCATCGCTCCCTCCATTCCTCCCTCCCTCGCTCACTCCATCCTTCCCTCCCTCCCTCCCTCCAACCCTCCCTCCATCCCTCCCTTCCTCCATCCTTCCCTCCCTCCCTCCCTCCCTCCCTCCATCCTTCCCTCCCTCCCTCCCTCCATCCCTCCCTCCCTCCCTCCCTCCCTCCCTCCCTCCCTCCCTCCATCCATCCCTGCCTCCCCCACCCTCCCTCCCTCCATCCCTCCATCCCTTCCTCCATCCCTCCCTCCCTCCCTCCCTCCATCCCTACTTCCCTCCCTCCCTCCATCCCTCCCTCCATCCATCCCTCCATCCCTTCCTCCATCCCTCCCTCCCTCCCTCCCTCCCTCCCTCCATCCCTCCCTCCATCCATCCCTGCCTCCCCCACCCTCCCTCCCTCCATCCCTCCATCCCTTCCTCCATCCCTCCCTCCCTCCCTCCCCACAGGCCTACCCCTCGATGAAGCTTCCCTCCCTCCCTCCCTCCATCCCTCCCTCCCTCCATCCCTTCCTCCATCGCTCCCTCCATTCCTCCCTCCCTCGCTCACTCCATCCTTCCCTTCCTCCATCCCTCCCTCCCCCCCTCCCTCCCTCCCTCCCTCCCTCCCCACAGGCCTACCCCTCGGTGAAGCTTCCCTCCCTCCCTCCCTCCATCCCTGCCTCCCCCACCCTCCCTCCCTCCATCCCTCCATCCCTCCCTCCATCCCTCCCTCCCTCCCTCCCTCCATCCTTCCTTCCCTCCCTCCATCCCTCCCTCCATCCCTCCCTCCCTCCCTCCCTCCCTCCCTCCATCCCTCCCTCCCTCCCTCCATCCCTCCCCCCATCCCCCCTCCCTCCATCCCTCCCTCCATCCCTTCCTCCATCCCTCCCTCAATCCCTCCCTCCCTCTCTCCCTCCATCCCTCCCTCCCTCCCTCCATCCCTCCCTCCCTCCCTCCATCCCTCCCTCCCTCCCTCCCCACAGGCCTACCCCTCGGTGAAGCTTCCCTCCATCCCTCCCTCCATCCCTACTTCCCTCCCTCCCTCCCTCCATCCATCCCTGCCTCCCCCACCCTCCCTCCCTCCATCCCTCCCTCCATCCCTCCCCCTCCATCCCTCCCTCCATCGCTCCTTCCATTCCTCCCTCCATCCCTCCCTCCACCCCTCCCTCCCTCCATCCCTCCCTCCCTCCCTCCCTCCCTCCCTCCCTCCCTCCCTCCCTCCCTCCCTCCCTCCCTCCCTCCCTCCCTCCCTCCCTCCCTCCCTCCCTCCCTCCCTCCCTCCCTACTTCCCTCCCTCCCTCCCTCCCTCCATCCATCCCTGCCTCCCCCACCCTCCCTCCCTCCATCCCTCCATCCCATCCTCCATCCCTCCCCCCCTCCCTCCCTCCCTCCCTCCCCCTCCCTCCCTCCCTTCCTCCCTCCCTCCCTCCCTCCCTCCCTCCCTCCCTCCCTCCCTCCCTCCCTCCCTCCCTCCCTCCCTCCCTCCCTCCCTCCCTCCCTCCCTCCCTCCCTCCCTCCATCCCTCCCTCCCTCCCTCCCTCCCTCCCTCCATCCCTCCCTCCCTCAATCGCTCCTTCCATTCCTCCCTCCCTCCCTCCCTCCCTCCCTCCCTCCCTCCCTCCTCCCTCCCTCCCTCCCTCCCTCCCTCCCTCCCCCCTCCCTCCCTCCCTCCATCCCTCCCTCCATCGCTCCTTCCATTCCTCCCTCCCTCCCTCCCTCCCCACAGGCCTACCCCTCGGTGAAGCTTCCCTCCCTCCCTCCCTCCCTCCATCCCTCCCTCCATCCCTACTTCCCTCCCTCCCTCCCTCCCTCCATCCCTCCCTCCATCCATCCCTGCCTCCCCCATCCTCCCTCCCTCCATCCCTCCCTCCATCCCTCCCTCCCTCCCTCCCTCCTTCCCTCCTTCCCTCCCTCTCTCCCTCCCTCCCTCCCTCCCTCCCTCCCTCCCTCCCTCCCTCCCTCCCTCCCTCCCTCCCTCCATCCCTCCCCCTCCATCCCTCCCTCCATCGCTCCCTCCATCCCTCCCTCCCTCCCTCCATCCATCCCTGCCTCCCCCACCCTCCCTCCCTCCATCCCTCCATCCCTTCCTCCATCCCTCCCTCCCTCCCTCCCTCCCTCCATCCCTACTTCCCTCCCTCCCTCCATCCCTCCCTCCATCCATCCCTGCCTCCCCCACCCTCCCTCCCTCCATCCCTCCATCCCTTCCTCCATCCCTCCCTCCCTCCCTCCCTCCCTCCCTCCCTCCCTCCCTCCCTCCATCCATCCCTGCCTCCCCCACCCTCCCTCCCTCCATCCCTCCATCCCTTCCTCCATCCCTCCCTCCCTCCCTCCCTCCCTCCATCCCTCCCTCCATCCATCCCTGCCTCCCCCACCCTCCCTCCCTCCAGCCCTCCATCCCTTCCTCCATCCCTCCCTCCCTCCCTCCCTCCCTCCCTCCCCACAGGCCTACCCCTCGGTGAAGCTTCCCTCCCTCCCTCCCTCCATCCCTCCCTCCCTCCATCCCTTCCTCCATCGCTCCCTCCATTCCTCCCTCCCTCGCTCACTCCATCCTTCCCTCCCTCCCTCCCTCCATCCCTCCCTCCATCCCTCCCTTCCTCCATCCTTCCCTCCCTCCCTCCCTCCCTCCCTCCATCCTTCCCTCCCTCCCTCCCTCCATCCCTCCCTCCCTCCATTCCTCCCTCCCTCGCTCACTCCATCCTTCCCTTCCTCCATCCCTCCCTCCCTCCCTCCCTCCCTCCCTCCCCACAGGCCTACCCCTCGGTGAAGCTTCCCTCCCTCCCTCCCTCCCTCCCTCCCTCCCTCCCTCCCTCCATCCCTGCCTCCCCCACCCTCCCTCCCTCCATCCCTCCATCCCTCCCTCCATCCCTCCCTCCCTCCCTCCATCCTTCCTTCCCTCCCTCCATCCCTCCCTCCATCCCTCCCTCCCTCCCTCCCTCCCTCCCTCCCTCCCTCCATCCCTCCCTCCCTCCATCCCTCCCCCCATCCCCCCTCCCTCCATCCCTCCCTCCATCCCTTCCTCCATCCCTCCCTTAATCCCTCCCTCCCTCTCTCCCTCCATCCCTCCCTCCCTCCCTCCCTCCATCCCTCCCTCCCTCCCTCCCCACAGGCCTACCCCTCGGTGAAGCTTCCCTCCATCCCTCCCTCCATCCCTACTTCCCTCCCTCCATCCATCCCTGCCTCCCCCACCCTCCCTCCCTCCATCCCTCCCTCCATCCCTCCCCCTCCATCCCTCCCTCCATCGCTCCTTCCATTCCTCCCTCCATCCCTCCCTCCACCCCTCCCTCCCTCCATCCCTCCCTCCCTCCCTCCCTCCCTCCCTCCCTCCCTACTTCCCTCCCTCCCTCCCTCCCTCCATCCATCCCTGCCTCCCCCACCCTCCCTCCCTCCATCCCTCCATCCCATCCCCATCCCTCCCCCCCTCCCTCCCTCCCTCCCTCCCTCCCTTCCTCCCTCCCTCCCTCCCTCCCTCCCTCCCTCCCTCCCTCCCTCCCTTCCTCCCTCCCTCCCTCCCTCCCTCCCTCCCTCCCTCCCTCCCTCCCTCCCTCCCTCCCTCCCTCCCTCCCTCCCTCCCTCCCTCCCTCCATCCCTCCCTCCCTCCCTCCCTCCCTCCATCCCTCCCTCCCTCCATCGCTCCTTCCATTCCTCCCTCCCTCCCTCCCTCCCTCCCTCCTCCCTCCCTCCCTCCCTCCCTCCCTCCCTCCCTCCCTCCCTCCCTCCCTCCCTCCCTCCCTCCCCCCTCCCTCCCTCCCTCCATCCCTCCCTCCATCGCTCCTTCCATTCCTCCCTCCCTCCCTCCCTCCCCACAGGCCTACCCCTCGGTGAAGCTTCCCTCCCTCCCTCCCTCCATCCCTCCCTCCATCCCTACTTCCCTCCCTCCCTCCCTCCATCCCTCCCTCCATCCATCCCTGCCTCCCCCATCCTCCCTCCCTCCATCCCTCCCTCCATCCCTCCCTCCCTCCCTCCCTCCTTCCCTCCTTCCCTCCCTCTCTCCCTCCCTCCCTCCCTCCCTCCCTCCCTCCCTCCCTCCCTCCCTCCCTCCCTCCCTCCCTCCCTCCCTCCCTCCCTCCCTCCCTCCCTCCCTCCCTCCCTCCCTCCCTCCCTCCCTCCCTCCCTCCCTCCTTCCCTCCCTTCATCCCTCCCCCTCCATCCCTCCCTCCATCGCTCCCTCCATCCCTCCCTCCCTCCCTCCATCCATCCCTGCCTCCCCCACCCTCCCTCCCTCCATCCCTCCATCCCTTCCTCCATCCCTCCCTCCCTCCCTCCCTCCCTCCATCCCTACTTCCCTCCCTCCCTCCATCCCTCCCTCCATCCATCCCTGCCTCCCCCACCCTCCCTCCCTCCATCCCTCCATCCCTTCCTCCATCCCTCCCTCCCTCCCTCCCTCCCTCCCTCCCTCCCTCCCTCCATCCATCCCTGCCTCCCCCACCCTCCCTCCCTCCATCCCTCCATCCCTTCCTCCATCCCTCCCTCCCTCCCTCCCTCCATCCCTCCCTCCATCCATCCCTGCCTCCCCCACCCTCCCTCCCTCCATCCCTCCATCCCTTCCTCCATCCCTCCCTCCCTCCCTCCCTCCCTCCCTCCCCACAGGCCTACCCCTCGGTGAAGCTTCCCTCCCTCCCTCCCTCCCTCCCTCCCTCCATCCCTGCCTCCCCCACCCTCCCTCCATCCCTCCATCCCTCCCTCCATCCCTCCCTCCCTCCCTCCCTCCATCCTTCCTTCCCTCCCTCCATCCCTCCCTCCATCCCTCCCTCCCTCCATCCCTCCCCCCATCCCCCCTCCCTCCATCCCTCCCTCCATCCCTTCCTCCATCCCTCCCTCAATCCCTCCCTCCCTCTCTCCCTCCATCCCTCCCTCCCTCCCTCCCTCCATCCCTCCCTCCCTCCCTCCCCACAGTCCTACCCCTCGGTGAAGCTTCCCTCCATCCCTCCCTCCATCCCTACTTCCCTCCCTCCCTCCCTCCATCCATCCCTGCCTCCCCCACCCTCCCTCCCTCCATCCCTCCCTCCATCCCTCCCCCTCCATCCCTCCCTCCATCGCTCCTTCCATTCCTCCCTCCATCCCTCCCTCCACCCCTCCCTCCCTCCATCCCTCCCTCCCTCCCTCCCTCCCTCCCTCCCTCCCTCCCTCCCTCCCTCCCTCCCTCCCTCCCTCCCTCCCTCCCTCCCTCCCTCCCTCCCTCCCTCCCTCCCTCCCTACTTCCCTCCCTCCCTCCCTCCCTCCATCCATCCCTGCCTCCCCCACCCTCCCTCCCTCCATCCCTCCATCCCATCCTCCATCCCTCCCCCCCTCCCTCCCTCCCTCCCTCCCCCTCCCTCCCTCCCTCCCTTCCTCCCTCCCTCCCTCCCTCCCTTCCTCCCTCCCTCCCTCCCTCCCTCCCTCCCTCCCTCCCTCCCTCCATCCCTCCCTCCCTCCCTCCCTCCCTCCCTCCCTCCCTCCATCCCTCCCTCCCTCCATCGCTCCTTCCATTCCTCCCTCCCTCCCTCCCTCCCTCCCTCCCCACAGGCCTACCCCTCGGTGAAGCTTCCCTCCCTCCCTCCCTCCATCCCTCCCTCCCTCCATCCCTTCCTCCATCGCTCCCTCCATTCCTCCCTCCCTCGCTCACTCCATCCTTCCCTCCCTCCCTCCCTCCATCCCTCCCTCCATCCCTCCCTTTCTCCATCCTTCCCTCCATCCCTCCCTCCCTCCCTCCCTCCATCCTTCCCTCCCTCCCTCCCTCCCTCCCTCCATCCCTCCCTCCCTCCATTCCTCCCTCCCTCGCTCACTCCATCCTTCCCTTCCTCCATCCCTCCCTCCCTCCCTCCCTCCCTCCCTCCCCACAGGCCTACCCCTCGGTGAAGCTTCCCTCCCTCCCTCCCTCCCTCCCTCCCTCCATCCCTGCCTCCCCCACCCTCCCTCCATCCCTCCATCCCTCCCTCCATCCCTCCCTCCCTCCCTCCCTCCATCCTTCCTTCCCTCCCTCCATCCCTCCCTCCATCCCTCCCTCCCTCCATCCCTCCCCCCATCCCCCCTCCCTCCATCCCTCCCTCCATCCCTTCCTCCATCCCTCCCTCAATCCCTCCCTCCCTCTCTCCCTCCATCCCTCCCTCCCTCCCTCCCTCCATCCCTCCCTCCCTCCCTCCCCACAGTCCTACCCCTCGGTGAAGCTTCCCTCCATCCCTCCCTCCATCCCTACTTCCCTCCCTCCCTCCCTCCATCCATCCCTGCCTCCCCCACCCTCCCTCCCTCCATCCCTCCCTCCATCCCTCCCCCTCCATCCCTCCCTCCATCGCTCCTTCCATTCCTCCCTCCATCCCTCCCTCCACCCCTCCCTCCCTCCATCCCTCCCTCCCTCCCTCCCTCCCTCCCTCCCTCCCTCCCTCCCTCCCTCCCTCCCTACTTCCCTCCCTCCCTCCCTCCCTCCATCCATCCCTGCCTCCCCCACCCTCCCTCCCTCCATCCCTCCATCCCATCCTCCATCCCTCCCCCCCTCCCTCCCTCCCTCCCTCCCCCTCCCTCCCTCCCTCCCTTCCTCCCTCCCTCCCTCCCTCCCTCCCTTCCTCCCTCCCTCCCTCCCTCCCTCCCTCCCTCCCTCCATCCCTCCCTCCCTCCCTCCCTCCATCCCTCCCTCCCTCCATCGCTCCTTCCATTCCTCCCTCCCTCCCTCCCTCCCTCCCTCCTCCCTCCCTCCCTCCCTCCCTCCCTCCCTCCCTCCCTCCCTCCCTCCCTCCCTCCCTCCCTCCCTCCCCCCTCCCTCCCTCCCTCCATCCCTCCCTCCATCGCTCCTTCCATTCCTCCCACCCTCCCTCCCTCCCCACAGGCCTACCCCTCGGTGAAGCTTCCCTCCCTCCCTCCCTCCCTCCCTCCATCCCTCCCTCCATCCCTACTTCCCTCCCTCCCTCCCTCCCTCCATCCCTCCCTCCATCCATCCCTGCCTCCCCCATCCTCCCTCCCTCCATCCCTCCCTCCATCCCTCCCTCCCTCCCTCCCTCCTTCCCTCCTTCCCTCCCTCTCTCCCTCCCTCCCTCCCTCCCTCCCTCCCTCCCTCCCTCCCTCCCTCCCTCCCTCCCTCCATCCATCCCTCCCCCTCCATCCCTCCCTCCATCGCTCCCTCCATCCCTCCCTCCCTCCCTCCATCCATCCCTGCCTCCCCCATCCTCCCTCCCTCCATCCCTCCCTCCATCCCTCCCTCCCTCCCTCCCTCCTTCCCTCCTTCCCTCCCTCCCTCCCTCCATCCATCCCTGCCTCCCCCACCCTCCCTCCCTCCATCCCTCCATCCCTTCCTCCATCCCTCCCTCCCTCCCTCCATCCCTACTTCCCTCCCTCCCTCCCTCCATCCCTCCCTCCATCCCTCCCTCCCTCCCTCCCTCCTTCCCTCCTTCCCTCCCTCTCTCCCTCCCTCCCTCCCTCCCTCCCTCCCTCCCTCCCTCCCTCCCTCCCTCCCTCCCTCCCTCCCTCCCTCCCTCCCTCCCTCCATCCATCCCTCCCCCTCCATCCCTCCCTCCATCGCTCCCTCCATCCCTCCCTCCCTCCCTCCATCCATCCCTGCCTCCCCCATCCTCCCTCCCTCCATCCCTCCCTCCATCCCTCCCTCCCTCCCTCCCTCCTTCCCTCCTTCCCTCCCTCCCTCCCTCCATCCATCCCTGCCTCCCCCACCCTCCCTCCCTCCATCCCTCCATCCCTTCCTCCATCCCTCCCTCCCTCCCTCCATCCCTACTTCCCTCCCTCCCTCCCTCCATCCCTCCCTCCATCCATCCCTGCCTCCCCCACCCTCCCTCCCTCCATCCCTCCATCCCTTCCTCCATCCCTCCCTCCCTCCCTCCCTCCCTCCCTCCCTCCCTCCCTCCCTCCATCCATCCCTGCCTCCCCCACCCTCCCTCCCTCCATCCCTCCATCCCTTCCTCCATCCCTCCCTCCCTCCCTCCCTCCCTCCATCCCTCCCTCCATCCATCCCTGCCTCCCCCACCCTCCCTCCCTCCATCCCTCCATCCCTTCCTCCATCCCTCCCTCCCTCCCTCCCTCCCTCCCTCCCTCCCCACAGGCCTACCCCTCGGTGAAGCTTCCCTCCCTCCCTCCCTCCATCCCTCCCTCCCTCCATCCATTCCTCCATCGCTCCCTCCATTCCTCCCTCCCTCGCTCACTCCATCCTTCCCTCCCTCCCTCCCTCCATCCCTCCCTCCATCCCTCCCTTCCTCCATCCTTCCCTCCCTCCCTCCCTCCCTCCCTCCATCCTTCCCTCCCTCCCTCCCTCCATCCCTCCCTCCCTCCATTCCTCCCTCCCTCGCTCACTCCATCCTTCCCTTCCTCCATCCCTCCCTCCCTCCCTCCCTCCCTCCCTCCCCACAGGCCTACCCCTCGGTGAAGCTTCCCTCCCTCCCTCCCTCCCTCCCTCCCTCCCTCCATCCCTGCCTCCCCCACCCTCCCTCCCTCCATCCCTCCATCCCTCCATCCCTCCCTCCCTCCCTCCCTCCATCCTTCCTTCCCTCCCTCCATCCCTCCCTCCATCCCTCCCTCCCTCCCTCCCTCCCTCCATCCCTCCCTCCCTCCCTCCATCCCTCCCCCCATCCCCCCTCCCTCCATCCCTCCCTCCATCCCTTCCTCCATCCCTCCCTCAATCCCTCCCTCCCTCTCTCCCTCCATCCCTCCCTCCCTCCCTCCATCCCTCCCTCCCTCCCTCCCTCCCCACAGGCCTACCCCTCGGTGAAGCTTCCCTCCATCCCTCCCTCCATCCCTACTTCCCTCCCTCCCTCCCTCCATCCATCCCTGCCTCCCCCACCCTCCCTCCCTCCATCCCTCCCTCCATCCCTCCCCCTCCATCCCTCCCTCCATCGCTCCTTCCATTCCTCCCTCCATCCCTCCCTCCACCCCTCCCTCCCTCCATCCCTCCCTCCATCCATCCCTGCCTCCCCCATCCTCCCTCCCTCCATCCCTCCCTCCATCCCTCCCTCCCTCCCTCCCTCCTTCCCTCCTTCCCTCCCTCTCTCCCTCTCTCCCTCCCTCTCCTCCCTCCCTCTCTCCCTCCCTCCCTCCCTCCCTCCCTCCCTCCCTCCCTCCCTCCCTCCCTCCCTCCTCCCTCCCTCCCTCCCTCCCTCCCTCCCTCCCTCCCTCCCTCCCTCCTCCCTCCTCCCTCCCTCCCTCCCTCCCCCTCCATCCCTCCCTCCATCGCTCCCTCCATCCCTCCTCCCTCCATCCATCCCTGCCTCCCCCACCCTCCCTCCCTCCATCCCTCCATCCCTTCCTCCATCCCTCCCTCCCTCCATCCCTACTTCCCTCCCTCCCTCCATCCCTCCCTCCATCCATCCCTGCCTCCCCCACCCTCCCTCCATCCCTCCATCCCTTCCTCCATCCCTCCCTCCCTCCCTCCCTCCCTCCCTCCCTCCCTCCCTCCCTCCCTCCATCCATCCTCCCTCCCTCCCTCCCTCCCTCCCTCCCCACAGGCCTACCCCTCGGTGAAGCTTCCCTCCCTCCCTCCCTCCCTCCCTCCCTCCATCCCTGCCTCCCCACCCTCCCTCCCTCCATCCCTCCATCCCTCCCTCTATCCCTCCCTCCCTCCCTCCA
>NW_027602281.1:0-7500 GCF_053455715.1 Rhinoraja longicauda
TACCATCCGCGGGATTATGACTGAACGCCTCTAAGTCAGAATCCCGCCTAAACGTAACGATACCCTAGCGCCGCGGCTCGCTGGTTGGCCTGGGATAACCGGCCGCCGTCCACGCGGCGGCGGTCGGCGTGAAGTGCCGATTGCTACTGGCCTGGAGTGCGGACAGACGTGCGCCGCCTCTCACCCGTTTAGCACACCGTATGTTCGTGGGGAACCTGGTGCTAAAATATTCGCAGACGACCTGATTCTGGCTCAGGGTTTCGTAAGTAGCAGAGCAGCTACCTCGCTGCGATCTATTGAAAGTCATCCCTCGAGCCAAACTTTTGTCGGCGGACCCGGCCTCCCTGTCAGGGGGGGGAGGCGGGGCCGGGCGAGACGCTCGCTTGCTCGCTCGCTCGCTCGTTCGCTCGCTTCAAAAGCTGTTCCTCCGTCTTTCGGAGGGCGCGGTCGCGCGCGGTCGCCTCCAGCCGCCTTCTCCTCTTCCCCTCCGTTCTTCCCCGGCCTTGCGCCGCGGGGGGCAGCAATGCCTTACCCGCACGCACCGGCCGGGCTCAGAAGGGCGGAACTCTGGTCGAGGGGACTGTCGGGTCGGAGCGCCGCGTGCGGCTCCGCCTCACCCGTCCCGGCGTAGTGCAGCCCATGGAGCGCAGCAGCAGCGAGCAGCGGCGGCGCCACGCCCGTGGCCCCGTCGGTCGGCAGCCCGGCCAGCTGTCCGACCTTCGGGACCTTCGCTCCCCGCCGACACCTCCTCCACCCCTCCTTCCCACGGACGGTCATTGGTTCATGATTTGGGAAGGGGTGTTTACTTTTCGCGCAGAAGGGAAAAGGCCAGCGGGCGTGGGACCGGCCAGCTGAGGCGCTTTGGCACGGGCGCCGGAGTTGTGCGCGGGGGAATTGTTACTGGTCGTCGGTGTGCTGGGTGACGAAGCCTGCCGGCTGGTTTGGTTCGTGATGTCCCCGCCGAAGGCGTCATACTTTAAAGTACTGCAGCTCGAGCGCACAAGGTGCGTGGGGAATTGTTAGCGGCGGCGTCGTTGTGCTGGGGGTGACGATGCCTGCCTGCTCCTTTGGTTCACGATGTCCCCGCCGAAGGCGGCGTACTTTAAAGTACTGCAGCTCGAGCGCACAAGGAGCGTGGGGAATTGTTAGCGGCGGCGTCGTTGTGCTGGGGGTGACCATGGCTGCCTGCTCCTTTGGTTCACGATGTCCCCGCCGAAGGCGGCGTACTTTAAAGTACTGCAGCTCGAGCGCACAAGGAGCGTGGGGAATTGTTAGCGGCGGCGTCGTTGTGCTGGGGGTGACGCTGCCTGCCTGCCTGCTCCTTTGGTTCACGATGTCCCCGCCGAAGGCGGCGAACTTTAAAGCGCTGCAGCTCGAGCGCACAAGGTGCGCGGGGAATTGTTAGCGGCGCCGTGGTTGTGGTGGCGGTGACCATGGCTGCCTGCTCCTTTGGTTCACGATGTCCCCGCCGAAGGCGGCGAACTTTAAAGTACTGCAGCTCGAGCGCACAAGGTGCGCGGGGAATTGTTAGCGGCGCCGTGCTTGTGCTGGCGGTGACCATGGCTGCCTGCTCCTTTGGTTCACGATGTCCCCGCCGAAGGCGGCGTACTTTAAAGTACTGCAGCTCGAGCGCACAAGGTGCGCGGGGAATTGTTAGCGGCGCCGTGGTTGTGCTGGCGGTGACCATGGCTGCCTGCTCCTTTGGTTCACGATGTCCCCGCCGAAGGCGGCGTACTTTAAAGTACTGCAGCTCGAGCGCACAAGGTGCGCGGGGAATTGTTAGCGGCGCCGTGCTTGTGCTGGCGGTGACCATGGCTGCCTGCTCCTTTGGTTCACGATGTCCCCGCCGAAGGCGGCGTACTTTAAAGTACTGCAGCTCGAGCGCACAAGGTGCGCGTGGAATTGTTAGCGGCGCCGTGGTTGTGCTGGCGGTGACCATGGCTGCCTGCTCCTTTGGTTCACGATGTCCCCGCCGAAGGCGGCGTACTTTAAAGTACTGCAGCTCGAGCGCACAAGGTGCGCGGGGAATTGTTAGCGGCGCCGTGCTTGTGCTGGCGGTGACCATGGCTGCCTGCTCCTTTGGTTCACGATGTCCCCGCCGAAGGCGGCGTACTTTAAAGTACTGCAGCTCGAGCGCACAAGGTGCGCGGGGAATTGTTAGCGGCGCCGTGGTTGTGCTGGCGGTGACCATGGCTGCCTGCTCCTTTGGTTCACGATGTCCCCGCCGAAGGCGGCGTACTTTAAAGTACTGCAGCTCGAGCGCACAAGGTGCGCGGGGAATTGTTAGCGGCGCCGTGCTTGTGCTGGCGGTGACCATGGCTGCCTGCTCCTTTGGTTCACGATGTCCCCGCCGAAGGCGGCGTACTTTAAAGTACTGCAGCTCGAGCGCACAAGGTGCGCGTGGAATTGTTAGCGGCGCCGTGGTTGTGCTGGCGGTGACCATGGCTGCCTGCTCCTTTGGTTCACGATGTCCCCGCCGAAGGCGGCGTACTTTAAAGTACTGCAGCTCGAGCGCACAAGGTGCGCGGGGAATTGTTAGCGGCGCCGTGCTTGTGCTGGCGGTGACCATGGCTGCCTGCTCCTTTGGTTCACGATGTCCCCGCCGAAGGCGGCGTACTTTAAAGTACTGCAGCTCGAGCGCACAAGGTGCGCGTGGAATTGTTAGCGGCGCCGTGGTTGTGCTGGCGGTGACCATGGCTGCCTGCTCCTTTGGTTCACGATGTCCCCGCCGAAGGCGGCGTACTTTAAAGTACTGCAGCTCGAGCGCACAAGGTGCGCGGGGAATTGTTAGCGGCGCCGTCGTTGTGCTGGCGGTGACCATGGCTGCCTGCTCCTTTGGTTCACGATGTCCCCGCCGAAGGCGGCGTACTTTAAAGTGCTGCAGCTCGAGCGCACCATGTGCGTGGGGAATTGTTAGCGGGGGCGTCGTTGTGCTGGGGGCTGACTGTCCCTAGTGGGTATAGGATAATGTTAATGTACGGGGATCGCTGGGCGGCACGGACTTGGAGGGCCGAAAAGGCCTGTTTCCGGCTGTATGTGTATGATATGATATGATATGATGCCTGCCTGCTCATTTGGTTCATGATGTCCACGCGGCAGGCGGAATATTTTAAAAGCACTGTTCTGTACGAAGTGCACAATGTCCGTTGGGGAAATGCAGCTGGGGGTCGGTCGACCGGCTGACGACGCCTGCCTGCCGATTTGGTTCACGATGTCCCCGCCGAAGGCGGCATACTTGAAAGTACCGCCGTTCGCGGCGCGCAATTTGCGGGGGGAGGAATTGTTAGTGCACGTCTGTGTGCTAGGTGACGATGCTTGCCGACTTGGTTCATGCCGTCCACGCCGAAGACGGCGCCGTTTAAAGTACTGCCGCTCGAGGTGCACAATTTGCGGGGGAATTGTTAATGGGCGTCGGCGTGCTGGGTGACGATGTGGAGATGTGGAACGCCGAGCCAGATCTATCTTATTTGTTTGCTTGGCCCACTGGACTTTGCGTGGGCTTTGCAACACTGTGTGCTAGGTTAAATCACGGCCAATAGAGTGAGTGTTTTTAATGATCCTGATCTGATAAGGGGACTAGAGGTAAAAGAGCCGTTAGGAGGCAGTGATCACAACACGATAAGTTTTACTCTGCAAATGGAAAGGTAGAAGGGAAAATCGGAAGTGTCTGTATTACAGTATAGCAAAGGGGATTACAGAGGCATGAGGCGGGAGCTGGCCAAAATTGACTGGAAGGAGGCCCTAGCAGGGAAGACGGTAGAACAGCAATGGCAGGTATTCCAGGGAATAATGCAGAGGTTGCAGGATCAATTTATTCCAAAGAGGTGGAAAGACTCTAAGGGGAGTAAGAGACACCTGTGGCTGACAAGGGAAGTCAGGGACAGCATAAAAATTAAGGAGAGGAGGTATAACATAGCAAAGAAGAGTGGGAAGACAGAGGATTGGGACTCTTTTAAAGAGCAACAAAAGTTAACTAAAGAGGCAATGCGGGGAGAAAAGATGAGGTGCGAGGGTAAACTAGCCAATAATATAAAGGAGGATAGCAAAAGTTTTTTTAGGTACGTGAAGAGGAAAAAAATAGTCAAGGCAAATGTGGGTCCCTTGAAGACAGAAACGGGGGAATTTATTATGGGGAACAAAGAAATGGCAGACGAGTTAAACCGTTACTTTGGGTCTGTCTTCACTGAGGAAGATACACACAATCTCCCAAATGTTCTAGGGGCCGGAGAACCTAGGGTGATGGAGGAACTGAAGGAAATCCACATTAGGCAGGAAATGGTTTTGGGTAGACTGATGGGACTGAAGGCTGATAAATCCCCAGGGCCTGATGGTCTGCATCCCAGGGTACCTAAGGAGGTGGCTCTAGAAATAGTGGAAGCATTGGAGATCATTTTTCAATGTTCTATATAGATTCAGGATCAGTTCCTGTGGATTGGAGGATAGCAAATGTTATCCCACTTTTTAAGAAGGGAGGGAGAGAGAAAACGGGTAATTATAGACCAGTTAGTCTGACATCAGTGGTGGGGAAGATGCTGGAGTCAATTAGAAAAGACGAAATTGCTGAGCATTTGGATAGCAGTAACAGGATCATTGCGAGTCAGCATGGATTTACGAAGGGGAAATCATGCTTGACAAATCTACTGGAATGTTTTGAGGATGTAACTAGGAAAATTGACAGGGGAGAGTCAGTGGACGTGGTGTACCTCGACTTTCAGAAAGCCTTCGACAAGCTCCCACATAGGAGATTAGTGGGCAAAATTAGGGCACGTGGTATTGGGGGTAGGGTACTGACATGGATAGAAAATTGGTTGACAGACGGAAAGCAAAGAGTGGGTATAAATGGGTCCCTCTCGGAATGGCAGGCAGTGACCAGTGGGGTACCGCAAGGTTCGGTGCTGGGACCCCAGCTATTTACGATATGCATTAATGACTTAGACGGAGGGATTAAAAGTACCATTAGCAAATTTGCAGATGATACTAAGCTGGAGGGTAGTGTGAATTGTGAGGAAGATGCAATAAGGCTGCAGGATGACTTGGACAGGTTGTGTGAGTGGGCGGATACATGGCAGATGCAGTTTAATGTAGATAAGTGCGAGGTTATTCACTTTGGAAGTAAGAGTAGAAAGGCAGATTATTGTCTGAATGGTGTCAAGTTAGGAGGAGGGGGAGTTCAACGAGATCTGGATGTCCTAGTGCATCAGTCAATGAAAGGAAGCATGCAGGTACAGCAGGCAGTGAAGAAAGCCAATGGAATGTTGGCCTTCGTAACCAGAGGAGTTGAGTATAGGAGCAAAGAGGTCCTTCTACAGTTGTAGCGGGCCCTGGTGAGACCGCACCTGGAGTACTGTGTGCAGTTTTGGTCTCCAAATTTGAGGAAGGATATTCTTGCTATGGAGGGCGTGCAGCGTAGGTTCACTAGGTTAATTCCCGGAATGGCGGGACGGTCGTATGTTGAAAGGCTGGAGCGATTGGGCTTGTATACACTGGTATTTAGAAGAATGAGGGGGGATCTTATTGAAACATATACGATAATTAGGGGATTGGACACATTAGAGGCAGGAAACATGTTCCCAATGTTGGGGGAGTCCAGAACAAGGGGCCACCGTTTAAGAATAAGGGGTAGGCCATTTAGAACGGAGATGAGGAAGAACCTTTTCAGTCAGAGAGTGGTGAAGGTGTGGAATTCTCTGCCTCAGAAGGCAGTGGAGGCCAGTTCGTTGGATGCTTTCAAGAGAGAGCTGGATAGAGCTCTTAAGGATAACGGAGTGAGGGGGTATGGGGAGAAGGCAGGAACGGGGTACTGATTGAGAGTGATCAGCCATGATCGCATTGAATGGCGGTGCTGGCTCGAAGGGCTGAATGGCCGACTCCTGCACCTATTGTCTATTGTCTATTGTCTATAATCAACCACTTTATTTTGCCCGTCTTTGTGACTCCTCTTTGACACGTCGATCACCGCTGAGGCTGTTTTACCTGTTTCCCCTATGTACCGTAAGGTACACTCCTTACATTGAACTGCATACACCCCATTATTTCGCTCACGGGTTATCCTCTGTGCTATCCAGTCTCTCCTGTCACCCTGTTCTATGTTTTTGTCTATTACCCAGTGGGAGCAGGCCCCATATTGACATTAATTTGTAACCCTACTGCTCCCCTCGTCTGCTGGTTTTATCACCATCTCATGTTTATCCCTCAGCTCTGCCGTGGTCTCCCTCTCTTTTTTTCTGGTGAGGTTCGGCCTATCCTTTGTCATGGGCATATCCCAGGCTGTTTTAGTAACGTTCTTTTAAAACGTGTCGTGTTTGTTTGGCTTTACCCACGTTCCAGCATTAGAGGCCAATTTTTGCAATGTTTCCTGGGTGGGATTTGCCGGTTTTACAAATGGTGTCACTATCTCACCCTGCTTCCTGATACCCTTATGGGGTCGGCTCTGTTCTTGCAGAACCCTCGGGTGGTGCAGAGTCTGGGCCTTGTTATCAATATCTTGCCCTGCTTCCCGATACCCTTGCGGGTTCGGCTCTGTTCTTGCAGATCCCTCAGGTGGTGCAGAGTCTGGGCGGCATCGTCACCCAGCACACCGACGCCCACTGAAAATTACCCACGCACAGTGCGCGCCTGGAGCGGCAGTAGTTCAAACTACCCCTACCCCTACCCCTACCCCTACCGCTACCCCTACCCCTACCCCTACCCCTAACCCTAACCCTAACCCTAACCCTAACCCTAACCCTAACCCTAACCCTAACCCTAACCCTAACCCTAACCCTAACCCTAACCCTAACCCTAACCCTAACCCTAACCCTGACCCTAATGCAGGCAGAGTTATTTATAAAGTGGCCCAGACTCTGCACCACCTGAGGGTTTTGTAACAGAACCAACCCCATAAGGGTTTCAGGAAGCAGGGCAAGATATTGATAACAAGGCGCAGACTCTGCACCACCTCAGGGTTCTGCAAGAACAGAGCCGACCCCATAAGGGCATCAGGAATCAGGGCAAGATATTGATAAAATGGCCCAGACTCTGCACCACCTGAGGGTTCTGCAAGAACAGAGCCGACCCCATAAGGGCATCAGGAAGCAGGGCAAGATATTGGTAACAAGGCCCACGGGGAAGGCGGCATACTTTGGGGTTATTTTGTAGTGAGTTTTGAAGGCATGTGCTAGTGTTACGCATACCGAGGGCGCGCAAAGTTCGGCGCGCCCGGGCCAAAACGCCTCTGCTGGCCGCGGCCGAGTCGGCCGACGGATTGCCACGGACTTGCTTGACGACCTGTCACTCTCCGTGCATCGGTTGCACGCCCGGTTCGTCCTTTCCATTTGTTTCATGATGTACACGCGGCAGGCGGAATATTTTAAAAGCACTGTTCTGTTCGAAGTGCACAATGGCCGTTGGGGCAATGCAACTGGGGGTCGGTCGACCGGCTGACGACGCCTGCCTGCCGATTTGGTTCACGATGTCCCCGCCGAAGGCGGCATACTTGAAAGTACTGCCGTTCGCGGCGCG
>NW_027602281.1:20000-27500 GCF_053455715.1 Rhinoraja longicauda
TGACCATGGCTGCCTGCTCCTTTGGTTCACGATGTCCCCGCCGAAGGCGGCGTACTTTAAAGTACTGCAGCTCGAGCGCACAAGGTGCGCGGGGAATTGTTAGCGGCGCCGTGGTTGTGCTGGCGGTGACCATGGCTGCCTGCTCCTTTGGTTCACGATGTCCCCGCCGAAGGCGGCGTACTTTAAAGTACTGCAGCTCGAGCGCACAAGGTGCGCGGGGAATTGTTAGCGGCGCCGTGCTTGTGCTGGCAGTGACCATGGCTGCCTGCTCCTTTGGTTCACGATGTCCCCGCCGAAGGCGGCGTACTTTAAAGTACTGCAGCTCGAGCGCACAAGGTGCGCGTGGAATTGTTAGCGGCGCCGTGGTTGTGCTGGCGGTGACCATGGCTGCCTGCTCCTTTGGTTCACGATGTCCCCGCCGAAGGCGGCGTACTTTAAAGTACTGCAGCTCGAGCGCACAAGGTGCGCGGGGAATTGTTAGCGGCGCCGTGCTTGTGCTGGCGGTGACCATGGCTGCCTGCTCCTTTGGTTCACGATGTCCCCGCCGAAGGCGGCGTACTTTAAAGTACTGCAGCTCGAGCGCACAAGGTGCGCGTGGAATTGTTAGCGGCGCCGTGGTTGTGCTGGCGGTGACCATGGCTGCCTGCTCCTTTGGTTCACGATGTCCCCGCCGAAGGCGGCGTACTTTAAAGTACTGCAGCTCGAGCGCACAAGGTGCGCGGGGAATTGTTAGCGGCGCCGTCGTTGTGCTGGCGGTGACCATGGCTGCCTGCTCCTTTGGTTCACGATGTCCCCGCCGAAGGCGGCGTACTTTAAAGTGCTGCAGCTCGAGCGCACCATGTGCGTGGGGAATTGTTAGCGGGGGCGTCGTTGTGCTGGGGGCTGACTGTCCCTAGTGGGTATAGGATAATGTTAATGTACGGGGATCGCTGGGCGGCACGGACTTGGAGGGCCGAAAAGGCCTGTTTCCGGCTGTATGTGTATGATATGATATGATATGATGCCTGCCTGCTCATTTGGTTCATGATGTCCACGCGGCAGGCGGAATATTTTAAAAGCACTGTTCTGTACGAAGTGCACAATGTCCGTTGGGGAAATGCAGCTGGGGGTCGGTCGACCGGCTGACGACGCCTGCCTGCCGATTTGGTTCACGATGTCCCCGCCGAAGGCGGCATACTTGAAAGTACCGCCGTTCGCGGCGCGCAATTTGCGGGGGGAGGAATTGTTAGTGCACGTCTGTGTGCTAGGTGACGATGCTTGCCGACTTGGTTCATGCCGTCCACGCCGAAGACGGCGCCGTTTAAAGTACTGCCGCTCGAGGTGCACAATTTGCGGGGGAATTGTTAATGGGCGTCGGCGTGCTGGGTGACGATGTGGAGATGTGGAACGCCGAGCCAGATCTATCTTATTTGTTTGCTTGGCCCACTGGACTTTGCGTGGGCTTTGCAACACTGTGTGCTAGGTTAAATCACGGCCAATAGAGTGAGTGTTTTTAATGATCCTGATCTGATAAGGGGACTAGAGGTAAAAGAGCCGTTAGGAGGCAGTGATCACAACACGATAAGTTTTACTCTGCAAATGGAAAGGTAGAAGGGAAAATCGGAAGTGTCTGTATTACAGTATAGCAAAGGGGATTACAGAGGCATGAGGCGGGAGCTGGCCAAAATTGACTGGAAGGAGGCCCTAGCAGGGAAGACGGTAGAACAGCAATGGCAGGTATTCCAGGGAATAATGCAGAGGTTGCAGGATCAATTTATTCCAAAGAGGTGGAAAGACTCTAAGGGGAGTAAGAGACACCTGTGGCTGACAAGGGAAGTCAGGGACAGCATAAAAATTAAGGAGAGGAGGTATAACATAGCAAAGAAGAGTGGGAAGACAGAGGATTGGGACTCTTTTAAAGAGCAACAAAAGTTAACTAAAGAGGCAATGCGGGGAGAAAAGATGAGGTGCGAGGGTAAACTAGCCAATAATATAAAGGAGGATAGCAAAAGTTTTTTTAGGTACGTGAAGAGGAAAAAAATAGTCAAGGCAAATGTGGGTCCCTTGAAGACAGAAACGGGGGAATTTATTATGGGGAACAAAGAAATGGCAGACGAGTTAAACCGTTACTTTGGGTCTGTCTTCACTGAGGAAGATACACACAATCTCCCAAATGTTCTAGGGGCCGGAGAACCTAGGGTGATGGAGGAACTGAAGGAAATCCACATTAGGCAGGAAATGGTTTTGGGTAGACTGATGGGACTGAAGGCTGATAAATCCCCAGGGCCTGATGGTCTGCATCCCAGGGTACCTAAGGAGGTGGCTCTAGAAATAGTGGAAGCATTGGAGATCATTTTTCAATGTTCTATATAGATTCAGGATCAGTTCCTGTGGATTGGAGGATAGCAAATGTTATCCCACTTTTTAAGAAGGGAGGGAGAGAGAAAACGGGTAATTATAGACCAGTTAGTCTGACATCAGTGGTGGGGAAGATGCTGGAGTCAATTAGAAAAGACGAAATTGCTGAGCATTTGGATAGCAGTAACAGGATCATTGCGAGTCAGCATGGATTTACGAAGGGGAAATCATGCTTGACAAATCTACTGGAATGTTTTGAGGATGTAACTAGGAAAATTGACAGGGGAGAGTCAGTGGACGTGGTGTACCTCGACTTTCAGAAAGCCTTCGACAAGCTCCCACATAGGAGATTAGTGGGCAAAATTAGGGCACGTGGTATTGGGGGTAGGGTACTGACATGGATAGAAAATTGGTTGACAGACGGAAAGCAAAGAGTGGGTATAAATGGGTCCCTCTCGGAATGGCAGGCAGTGACCAGTGGGGTACCGCAAGGTTCGGTGCTGGGACCCCAGCTATTTACGATATGCATTAATGACTTAGACGGAGGGATTAAAAGTACCATTAGCAAATTTGCAGATGATACTAAGCTGGAGGGTAGTGTGAATTGTGAGGAAGATGCAATAAGGCTGCAGGATGACTTGGACAGGTTGTGTGAGTGGGCGGATACATGGCAGATGCAGTTTAATGTAGATAAGTGCGAGGTTATTCACTTTGGAAGTAAGAGTAGAAAGGCAGATTATTGTCTGAATGGTGTCAAGTTAGGAGGAGGGGGAGTTCAACGAGATCTGGATGTCCTAGTGCATCAGTCAATGAAAGGAAGCATGCAGGTACAGCAGGCAGTGAAGAAAGCCAATGGAATGTTGGCCTTCGTAACCAGAGGAGTTGAGTATAGGAGCAAAGAGGTCCTTCTACAGTTGTAGCGGGCCCTGGTGAGACCGCACCTGGAGTACTGTGTGCAGTTTTGGTCTCCAAATTTGAGGAAGGATATTCTTGCTATGGAGGGCGTGCAGCGTAGGTTCACTAGGTTAATTCCCGGAATGGCGGGACGGTCGTATGTTGAAAGGCTGGAGCGATTGGGCTTGTATACACTGGTATTTAGAAGAATGAGGGGGGATCTTATTGAAACATATACGATAATTAGGGGATTGGACACATTAGAGGCAGGAAACATGTTCCCAATGTTGGGGGAGTCCAGAACAAGGGGCCACCGTTTAAGAATAAGGGGTAGGCCATTTAGAACGGAGATGAGGAAGAACCTTTTCAGTCAGAGAGTGGTGAAGGTGTGGAATTCTCTGCCTCAGAAGGCAGTGGAGGCCAGTTCGTTGGATGCTTTCAAGAGAGAGCTGGATAGAGCTCTTAAGGATAACGGAGTGAGGGGGTATGGGGAGAAGGCAGGAACGGGGTACTGATTGAGAGTGATCAGCCATGATCGCATTGAATGGCGGTGCTGGCTCGAAGGGCTGAATGGCCGACTCCTGCACCTATTGTCTATTGTCTATTGTCTATAATCAACCACTTTATTTTGCCCGTCTTTGTGACTCCTCTTTGACACGTCGATCACCGCTGAGGCTGTTTTACCTGTTTCCCCTATGTACCGTAAGGTACACTCCTTACATTGAACTGCATACACCCCATTATTTCGCTCACGGGTTATCCTCTGTGCTATCCAGTCTCTCCTGTCACCCTGTTCTATGTTTTTGTCTATTACCCAGTGGGAGCAGGCCCCATATTGACATTAATTTGTAACCCTACTGCTCCCCTCGTCTGCTGGTTTTATCACCAATCTCATGTTTATCCCTCAGCTCTGCCGTGGTCTCCCTCTCTTTTTTCTGGTGAGGTTCGCCTATCCTTTGTCATGGGCATATCCCAGGCTGTTTTAGTAACGTTCTTTTAAAACGTGTCGTGTTTGTTTGGCTTTACCCACGTTCCAGCATTAGAGGGCCAATTTTGCAATGTTTCCTGGGTGGGATTTGCCGGTTTTACAAATGGTGTCACTATCTCACCCTGCTTCCTGATACCCTTATGGGGTCGGCTCTGTTCTTGCAGAACCCTCGGGTGGTGCAGAGTCTGGGCCTTGTTATCAATATCTTGCCCTGCTTCCCGATACCCTTGCGGGTTCGGCTCTGTCTTGCAGATCCCTCAGGTGGTGCAGAGTCTGGGCGGCATCGTCACCCAGCACACCGACGCCCACTGAAAATTACCCACGCACAGTGCGCGCCTGGAGCGGCAGTAGTTCAAACTACCCCTACCCCTACCCCTACCCCTACCGCTACCCCTACCCCTACCCCTACCCCTAACCCTAACCCTAACCCTAACCCTAACCCTAACCCTAACCCTAACCCTAACCCTAACCCTAACCCTAACCCTAACCCTAACCCTAACCCTAACCCTAACCCTAACCCTGACCCTAATGCAGGCAGAGTTATTTATAAAGTGGCCCAGACTCTGCACCACCTGAGGGTTTTGTAACAGAACCAACCCCATAAGGGTTTCAGGAAGCAGGGCAAGATATTGATAACAAGGCGCAGACTCTGCACCACCTCAGGGTTCTGCAAGAACAGAGCCGACCCCATAAGGGCATCAGGAATCAGGGCAAGATATTGATAAAATGGCCCAGACTCTGCACCACCTGAGGGTTCTGCAAGAACAGAGCCGACCCCATAAGGGCATCAGGAAGCAGGGCAAGATATTGGTAACAAGGCCCACGGGGAAGGCGGCATACTTTGGGGTTATTTTGTAGTGAGTTTTGAAGGCATGTGCTAGTGTTACGCATACCGAGGGCGCGCAAAGTTCGGCGCGCCCGGGCCAAAACGCCTCTGCTGGCCGCGGCCGAGTCGGCCGACGGATTGCCACGGACTTGCTTGACGACCTGTCACTCTCCGTGCATCGGTTGCACGCCCGGTTCGTCCTTTCCATTTGTTTCATGATGTACACGCGGCAGGCGGAATATTTTAAAAGCACTGTTTCTGTTCGAAGTGCACAATGGCCGTTGGGGCAATGCAACTGGGGGTCGGTCGACCGGCTGACGACGCCTGCCTGCCGATTTGGTTCACGATGTCCCCGCCGAAGGCGGCATACTTGAAAGTACTGCCGTTCGCGGCGCGCAATTTGCAGGGGGGAGGAATTGTTAGTGGACGTCTGTGTGCCTGGGTGACGATGCTTGCCGACTTGGTTCATGCCGTCCACGCCGAAGACGGCGCCGTTTAAAGTACTGCCGCTCGAGGTGCACAATTTGCGGGCGGAATTGTTAATTGGGCGTCGGCGTGCTGGTGACGATGTGGAGATGAGGAACGCCGAGCCAGATCTATCTTATTTGTTTGCTTGGGCCACTGGACTTTGCATGGGCTTTGCATCATTGTGTGCTACGTTAATCACGGCCAATTGAGTGAGTATTTTTTATTCAACCACTCTATTTTGCCCGTCTTTGTGACTCCTCTATGACACGCCGATCACCGCTGACGTGTTAATCTGCGTGTTAGGTATCTCGGGGGTCTGTTGGACGGACAGATGTGTAAGGGTTTTGTTCGGAAGGATCGTTGAGTGTAAACGGTGAACGGGGTTAAAGGCCCTGAGGTTTCAATCCTCTAAAGAATGTAAAAGGTCTGACGCGTTAGCTAGCAGCTAATGAGGTGAACCTAGCAGCTAATGAGGCTCTCTCTCTCTCACGGCCCCGGGACTCCCTCCCTCCCTCCTCCCTCTTGGAACCCTCCCTGCGTGGGGGGGGGGCACGAAGAAAAAGAGGGTATAAGAAGAATCCAGTGGAAGGAGTAGGGACTGGGGGCGAGGTCAGACAGCCTATCCGGCTAATAAAGCATCATGAGGTTAGGTATAAACTCTGATGACTGCATAAACTCGCCCCTAATGGGGGGGGGGGGGGGCACTCTCTCCCCCACCCCTCTCTCCCCAGTGCCACTCCCTCCGACCCCCCCCCACTCTCTTCGTGTCGCTGGCCCGCCCGGCACGGCCCCGAGGATCACTCCCCGCGCGGCAACGGGACACCGGGTCGCCGGGCCCGCAGGGTCGTCAGTCGGGCGGGGGGGGGGGAGGGTGGCCATGCCAGCAGCAGGAGAGGTTTCCAACGAACCCGCGACCGCAGCAGGACCGCCCTCGGCAGACATTTGGACCCAGCGGGTCCGTTCGGGATGGTTGCCGGGCCCGCCAGCAGAGGTTTCCTTCCACCCAACGGGGGGGGGGGGGGGGGGGGGGGTGGGCGGGGGCTGCCCATCTTCCCGCTCGAAGCAACGGCCCTCACCCTAACGGCCTCACCCTAACAACCCTCACCCTGACCCTAAACCGCTCGGTTCATGACTTCTCTCCGTTTGGTTCATGAATTCGCCATTTAGTTCACGACTTCTCCTGTTGGTTCCTGACTTCTACCTCGTGGTTCGTGATTCCGGCGGGTAGGTGGGGTGCCCGGATACTCTCGGCGAAAGGTGTTCAAGTGGCAACGGCGGTCCCGTAGATAAGACGGGTTCGGATGCTCGAGCGTGTCGAGTAAGCGCCGGATCGGCGCCGGCGCCCCCGGCCGGCTGGCTTGCCCCCCCCCCCCCCCCACCCCCCCCCCCCCCCCCCCTGGCGGCAGAAACGTGTATCGCGCCAGTGCCGCCGCTGAGGTCGAGATTGGCCGCCTCGACCGTTCGAAGCGTCGCAATTCCGGCGGGACTTCCGAACGCTCGTACCGCCAAGTCAGCCGCGACATTCGAGAATTGCACTAAGTCCGAAAGCTGGCGTCGCTTCTTTTTTGCCCGCCGCAGGTTAACGATTTGACGGCGGAAGTCGAGGAGGTCCGATGTGCGGCCTTCAGCGGGGCCGCGGCGCGCCTTTCCCGCCAGGCCTATCGGCCCGTCTCCCGCCGGCCAGAAAATGGCATTTCTTGTCCGGGCGGTCCCGATCACGGTTAACGACTTACCACCGGAAGTCCTCTATGACCCCGCAGTTTGCGGCCCCGCGGCGGGCGTCAGTGCGACACGACCGGACGGACGACCGGGCCGACTCCCGCCGACCTCAAAACGGTTTGTTTTGCGCGAAGATGGAGGTGGCGTGCCCGGAGATTTTCGGGGAACACGATTTTCAGAGACACTTAGAAAAGATTGTGTGGTGAGGTGCAAAAATGTCAGGGAAGAAAAACCGAAGGGACACAAAAAGATCGTAAAAGTAGCGCGA
>NW_027602281.1:37500-41734 GCF_053455715.1 Rhinoraja longicauda
CTTAAAGTACTGCAGCTCGAGCGCACAAGGTGCGCGGGGAATTGTTAGCGGCGCCGTGGTTGTGCTGGCGGTGACCATTGGCTGCCTGCTCCTTTGGTTCACGATGTCCCCGCCGAAGGCGGCGTACTTTAAAGTACTGCAGCTCGAGCGCACAAGGTGCGCGGGGAATTGTTAGCGGCGCCGTGCTTGTGCTGGCGGTGACCATGGCTGCCTGCTCCTTTGGTTCACGATGTCCCCGCCGAAGGCGGCGTACTTTAAAGTACTGCAGCTCGAGCGCACAAGGTGCGCGTGGAATTGTTAGCGGCGCCGTGGTTGTGCTGGCGGTGACCATGCTGCCTGCTCCTTTGGTTCACGATGTCCCCGCCGAAGGCGGCGTACTTTAAAGTACTGCAGCTCGAGCGCACAAGGTGCGCGGGGAATTGTTAGCGGCGCCGTGCTTGTGCTGGCGGTGACCATGGCTGCCTGCTCCTTTGGTTCACGATGTCCCCGCCGAAGGCGGCGTACTTTAAAGTACTGCAGCTCGAGCGCACAAGGTGCGCGGGGAATTGTTAGCGGCGCCGTGGTTGTGCTGGCGGTGACCATGGCTGCCTGCTCCTTTGGTTCACGATGTCCCCCGCCGAAGGCGGCGTACTTTAAAGTACTGCAGCTCGAGCGCACAAGGTGCGCGGGGAATTGTTAGCGGCGCGTGCTTGTGCTTGGCGGTGACCATGGCTGCCTGCTCCTTTGGTTCACGATGTCCCCGCCGAAGGCGGCGTACTTTAAAGTACTGCAGCTCGAGCGCACAAGGTGCGCGTGGAATTGTTAGCGGCGCCGTGGTTGTGCTGGCGGTGACCATGGCTGCCTGCTCCCTTTGGTTCACGATGTCCCCGCCGAAGGGCGGCGTACTTTAAAGTACTGCAGCTCGAGCGCACAAGGTGCGCGGGGAATGTTAGCGGCGCCGTCGTTGTGCTGGCGGTGACCATGGCTGCCTGCTCCTTTGGTTCACGATGTCCCCGCCGAAGGCGGCGTACTTTAAAGTGCTGCAGCTCGAGCGCACCATGTGCGTGGGGAATTGTTAGCGGGGGCGTCGTTGTGCTGGGGGCTGACTGTCCCTAGTGGGTATAGGATAATGTTAATGTACGGGGATCGCTGGGCGGCACGGACTTGGAGGGCCGAAAAGGCCTGTTTCCGGCTGTATGTGTATGATATGATATGATATGATGCCTGCCTGCTCATTTGGTTCATGATGTCCACGCGGCAGGCGGAATATTTTAAAAGCACTGTTCTGTACGAAGTGCACAATGTCCGTTGGGGAAATGCAGCTGGGGGTCGGTCGACCGGCTGACGACGCCTGCCTGCCGATTTGGTTCACGATGTCCCCGCCGAAGGCGGCATACTTGAAAGTACCGCCGTTCGCGGCGCGCAATTTGCGGGGGGAGGAATTGTTAGTGCACGTCTGTGTGCTAGGTGACGATGCTTGCCGACTTGGTTCATGCCGTCCACGCCGAAGACGGCGCCGTTTAAAGTACTGCCGCTCGAGGTGCACAATTTGCGGGGGAATTGTTAATGGGCGTCGGCGTGCTGGGTGACGATGTGGAGATGTGGAACGCCGAGCCAGATCTATCTTATTTGTTTGCTTGGCCCACTGGACTTTGCGTGGGCTTTGCAACACTGTGTGCTAGGTTAAATCACGGCCAATAGAGTGAGTGTTTTTAATGATCCTGATCTGATAAGGGGACTAGAGGTAAAAGAGCCGTTAGGAGGCAGTGATCACAACACGATAAGTTTTACTCTGCAAATGGAAAGGTAGAAGGGAAAATCGGAAGTGTCTGTATTACAGTATAGCAAAGGGGATTACAGAGGCATGAGGCGGGAGCTGGCCAAAATTGACTGGAAGGAGGCCCTAGCAGGGAAGACGGTAGAACAGCAATGGCAGGTATTCCAGGGAATAATGCAGAGGTTGCAGGATCAATTTATTCCAAAGAGGTGGAAAGACTCTAAGGGGAGTAAGAGACACCTGTGGCTGACAAGGGAAGTCAGGGACAGCATAAAAATTAAGGAGAGGAGGTATAACATAGCAAAGAAGAGTGGGAAGACAGAGGATTGGGACTCTTTTAAAGAGCAACAAAAGTTAACTAAAGAGGCAATGCGGGGAGAAAAGATGAGGTGCGAGGGTAAACTAGCCAATAATATAAAGGAGGATAGCAAAAGTTTTTTTAGGTACGTGAAGAGGAAAAAAATAGTCAAGGCAAATGTGGGTCCCTTGAAGACAGAAACGGGGGAATTTATTATGGGGAACAAAGAAATGGCAGACGAGTTAAACCGTTACTTTGGGTCTGTCTTCACTGAGGAAGATACACACAATCTCCCAAATGTTCTAGGGGCCGGAGAACCTAGGGTGATGGAGGAACTGAAGGAAATCCACATTAGGCAGGAAATGGTTTTGGGTAGACTGATGGGACTGAAGGCTGATAAATCCCCAGGGCCTGATGGTCTGCATCCCAGGGTACCTAAGGAGGTGGCTCTAGAAATAGTGGAAGCATTGGAGATCATTTTTCAATGTTCTATATAGATTCAGGATCAGTTCCTGTGGATTGGAGGATAGCAAATGTTATCCCACTTTTTAAGAAGGGAGGGAGAGAGAAAACGGGTAATTATAGACCAGTTAGTCTGACATCAGTGGTGGGGAAGATGCTGGAGTCAATTAGAAAAGACGAAATTGCTGAGCATTTGGATAGCAGTAACAGGATCATTGCGAGTCAGCATGGATTTACGAAGGGGAAATCATGCTTGACAAATCTACTGGAATGTTTTGAGGATGTAACTAGGAAAATTGACAGGGGAGAGTCAGTGGACGTGGTGTACCTCGACTTTCAGAAAGCCTTCGACAAGCTCCCACATAGGAGATTAGTGGGCAAAATTAGGGCACGTGGTATTGGGGGTAGGGTACTGACATGGATAGAAAATTGGTTGACAGACGGAAAGCAAAGAGTGGGTATAAATGGGTCCCTCTCGGAATGGCAGGCAGTGACCAGTGGGGTACCGCAAGGTTCGGTGCTGGGACCCCAGCTATTTACGATATGCATTAATGACTTAGACGGAGGGATTAAAAGTACCATTAGCAAATTTGCAGATGATACTAAGCTGGAGGGTAGTGTGAATTGTGAGGAAGATGCAATAAGGCTGCAGGATGACTTGGACAGGTTGTGTGAGTGGGCGGATACATGGCAGATGCAGTTTAATGTAGATAAGTGCGAGGTTATTCACTTTGGAAGTAAGAGTAGAAAGGCAGATTATTGTCTGAATGGTGTCAAGTTAGGAGGAGGGGGAGTTCAACGAGATCTGGATGTCCTAGTGCATCAGTCAATGAAAGGAAGCATGCAGGTACAGCAGGCAGTGAAGAAAGCCAATGGAATGTTGGCCTTCGTAACCAGAGGAGTTGAGTATAGGAGCAAAGAGGTCCTTCTACAGTTGTAGCGGGCCCTGGTGAGACCGCACCTGGAGTACTGTGTGCAGTTTTGGTCTCCAAATTTGAGGAAGGATATTCTTGCTATGGAGGGCGTGCAGCGTAGGTTCACTAGGTTAATTCCCGGAATGGCGGGACGGTCGTATGTTGAAAGGCTGGAGCGATTGGGCTTGTATACACTGGTATTTAGAAGAATGAGGGGGGATCTTATTGAAACATATACGATAATTAGGGGATTGGACACATTAGAGGCAGGAAACATGTTCCCAATGTTGGGGGAGTCCAGAACAAGGGGCCACCGTTTAAGAATAAGGGGTAGGCCATTTAGAACGGAGATGAGGAAGAACCTTTTCAGTCAGAGAGTGGTGAAGGTGTGGAATTCTCTGCCTCAGAAGGCAGTGGAGGCCAGTTCGTTGGATGCTTTCAAGAGAGAGCTGGATAGAGCTCTTAAGGATAACGGAGTGAGGGGGTATGGGGAGAAGGCAGGAACGGGGTACTGATTGAGAGTGATCAGCCATGATCGCATTGAATGGCGGTGCTGGCTCGAAGGGCTGAATGGCCGACTCCTGCACCTATTGTCTATTGTCTATTGTCTATAATCAACCACTTTATTTTGCCCGTCTTTGTGACTCCTCTTTGACACGTCGATCACCGCTGAGGCTGTTTTACCTGTTTCCCCTATGTACCGTAAGATACACTCCTTACATTGAACTGCATACACCCCATTATTTCGCTCACGGGTTATCCTCTGTGCTATCCAGTCTCTCCTGTCACCCTGTTCTATGTTTT
>NW_027602282.1:0-41583 GCF_053455715.1 Rhinoraja longicauda
AGGTAGAGAGAGAGTTTTGAGAAAGTCCCTCTCTCCATTTCTCAATTTTCACATTCTCTCTTTTTTCACTCAATTCCCCATTTCTCCCTCAAATCCTCTCTCCTTCCCTCCCTCCCTCTCTCCCTCCCTCCCCCCACCTCCCCTCATCACCTCCCTCCCTCTCTCCCTCCCTCCTTCCTTCCCTCCCTCTTTCTCTCCATTTCTCAATTTTCACATTCTCTCTTTTTCACTCAATTCCCCATTTCTCCCTCAAATCCTGTCTCCTTCCCTCCCTTCCCCCTCCCCCACTCACCCAGCCCACACTCCTCCATCTCCCTCCCTCCCCCTCTCTCTCTCCCTCTCCCCCTCCCACCGTCCCTTCCTCCCTCCCTCTCTCCCTCTGTCTACAAACGCGGACCGGAGAGAGAGAAGGGGGCGGGTTCCTTCTCCTCTCTCTGACCGACGTCCACCGCGTCCAATCGTCGCCGCCCGCCCTAACCGACGGCCGCCCGGACCAATCCCCGCCGCCCGCTCCCCAGTCCAAGCCCCGCCCCTCCGCTTCCCCTCCCGCCCGCCTGCCAATCTCCGGTCCTGGGGCGGGACGTCCGTCGCCTTGATGGATGCGCGCCGCGGCCAATGGGTGCTAAGGGATCGCACCCTTTGTCTCGCTTTGCAAATATTATTGTAAATGCAACGATTTTACTGCATTTAACAGCCCAGGGTGGTTGCAATATTGCTTTAATGCAAGGCCAGCGCTGCATTTAACATTGCAGTGGCCTGCAAAGTTATTTTAATGCGTTGCATCAGTTGCATTTAACATTTGAGTGGTTTTGCAAAATTATTGCAATTAATTTAATGCATATAACATCCATTGGGGGTCGCTAGATGACTTTAATGCAAGGCCACATCACAGGGTGTTGCAATATTTCTTTAATGCAAGGCGATCACTGCATTTAACATTGCAGCAGCCTGAAAAGTCATCCTAATGCGATGCCGGGGGTAGTAAATACAATAATAATACTATCGTAATAATAATTTATATTATTAATAATAAGAATTAATCAAAGATTGATTGATTGATTGATCAATCGGTGGGTGGGTGGGTGGATGTCAGGAGGAACCGTACACCAATAAAGATTTTTTCACAGACAGCACTTGTTTATAACGCGCGCGCACACACACGCACGACACCTGTTTATTCTTTATCCCTGTTCCGTATAAGTATGTATGTATGTACGGGGTTAATCAATATCTGTTATGGGCTGAGTGTAAGACAAGTGTTTGGGTCCTTCAGGTTTGCGTGGGTGGCAGGCAGGCAGGCAGGCAGCTAAAAGACGGCCATCGCAAGCTTGGTCACAACTGCTGGAGTGTCGGAGTGTCTACTAGACTGGGGTAAGTCAGTCAGCTCACACACACACACACACACGCACACAATTAGGGTGACGTCTGTTTTTTATTGCTGGGGGGGAGAGAGAGGGGGGGGAGAGATAGAGCTGGGGGAGAGAGAGAGGGGGGGAGAGAGCTGGGGGGGGAGAGAGAGAGGGGGGGAGGCCCAAACACAAACACAGACCCAAACACAAACCCAAACACAGACCCAAACACAAACCCAAACACAAACCCAAACCCAAACACAAACCCAAACACAAACCCAAACACAAACACAGACCCAAACACAAACACAAACACAAACACAAACCCAAACACAAACCCAAACACAAACCCAAACACAGACCCAAACACAGACCCAACAACAAACCCAAACACAAACCCAAACACAGACCCAAACACAGACCCAAACACAAACACAAACACAGACCCAAACACAAACCCAAACACAAACCCAAACACAGACTCAAACACAAACACAAACACAAACCCAAACACAAACCCAAACACAAACACAAACCCAAACACAAAACCAAACCCAAACACAAACCCAAACACAGACCCAAACACAAACCCAAACACAGACTCAAACACAGACCCAAACACAGACCCAAACACAGACCCACACACACCCACACACACACACTCACACACACACCCACACACACACCCACACACACACCCACACACACACCCACACACACACACAGACCCACACAGACCCACACACATCAGACACACTTCCCCGAAGCACTTCCACATACCGGATAGTCTCCTCCCTGCCCTGGAGGTTCCGCTACGTGCCGGGGGTAGTAAATACAATAATAATACTATAGTAATAATAATTTATATTATTAATAATAATAAGAATTAATCAAAGATTGATTGATTGATTGATCGGTGAGTGGGTGGATGGATGTCAGGAGGAACCGTACACCAATAAAGATTTTAATGGTACGATGCATTAGTTGCATTGAACATTTGAGAGATTTTGCATGATTATTACAATGATTTTAATGCGTTTAATACCCCAGAACAGCTGCAATTTTGCTTTAATGCAAGGCCTGCGCTGCATTTAACATTGCAGGAGCCTGCAAAGTTGTTCTAATGCGTTGCATTAATTGCATTTAACATTTGAGAGGTTTTGCAAAATTATTGCAATTAATTTTATTGCATTTAACATCCCAGTGGATGCAATATTACTTTAATGCAACGCCATCGCTGCATTTAACAATGCAGCAGCCTGCAAAGTTATCCTAATACGATGCATTAGTCGCATTTAACATTTGAGAGGTTTTGCAGGATTATTATTGCATTTCACATCGCAGGGTGTTGCAATATTTCTTTAATGCAAGGCGATCACTGCATTTAACATTGCAGCAGCCTGAAAAGTCATCCTAATGCGATGCATTTGTTGCATTTAACATTTGAGAGGTTTTGCAAAATTATTGCAATTAATTTAATGCATATAACATCCATTGGGGGTCGCTAGATGACTTTAATGCAAGGCCATCACTGCATTTAACATTGCAGTAGCCTGCAAAGTTATCCTAATACGATGCATTAGTCACGTTTAACATTTGAGAGGTTTTGCAGGATTATTATTGCATTTCACATCGCAGGGTGTTGCAATATTTCTTTAATGCAAGGCGATCACTGCATTTAACATTGCAGCAGCCTGAAAAGTCATCCTAATGCGATGCATTTGTTGCATTTAACATTTGAGAGGTTTTGCAAAATTATTGCAATTAATTTAATGCATATAACATCCATTGGGGGTCGCTAGATGACTTTAATGCAAGGCCATCACTGCATTTAACATTGCAGTTGCCTGCAAGGTTATCCTAATATGATGCATTAGTCACGTTTAACATTTGAGAGGTTTTGCAGGATTATTATTGCATTTCACATCGCAGGGTGTGGCAATATTTCTTTAATGCAAGGCGATCACTGCATTTAACATTGCAGCAGCCTGAAAAGTCATCCTAATGCGATGCATTTGTTGCATTTAACATTTGAGAGGTTTTGCAAAATTATTGCAATTAATTTAATGCATATAACATCCATTGGGGGTAGCTAGGTGACTTTAATGCAAGGCTATCACTGCATTTAACATTGCAGCAGCCTGCAAAGTTATCCTAATGCGATGCATCAATTGCATGTAACATTTGAGAGGTTTTGCATGATTATTGCAACAGACCCAAACACAAACCGAAACACAAACCCAAACACAGACCCAAACACAAACCCAAACACAAACCCAAACACAGACCCAAACACAAACCCAAACACAAACCCAAACACAAACCCAAACACAAACCCAAACACAAATCCAAACACAAACCCAAACACAAACCCAAACACAGACCCAAACACAAACCCAAACACAAACACAAACACAAACCCAAACACAGACCCAAACACAAAACCCAAACACAAACCCAAACACAAATCCAAACACAAACCCAAACACAGACCCAAACACAAACCCAAACACAAACCCAAACACAGACCCAAACACAAACCCAAACACAGACCCAAACACAAACCCAAACACAAACCCAAACACAAACCCAAACACAAATCCAAACACAAACCCAAACACAAACCCAAACACAGACCCAAACACAAACCCAAACACAAAACACAAACACAAACCCAAACACAGACCCAAACACAAACCCAAACACAAACCCAAATACAAATCCAAACACAAACCCAAACACAAACCCAAACACAAACCCAAATACAAATCCAAACACAAACCCAAACACAAACCCAAACACAGACCCAAACACAAGCCCAAACACAAACCCAAACACAGACCCAAACACAGACCCAAACACAGACACACACACAGACACACACACAGACACACACACACACCCACACACAGACACCCACACAGACACACACACAGACACACACAGACCCACACACATCAGACACACTTCCCAGAAGCACTTCCACATGCCGGATAGTCTCCTCCCTGCCCTGGAGGTTCCGCTACGTGCCGGGGGTAGTAAATACAATAATAATACTATAGTAATAATAATTTATATTATTAATAATAATAAGAATTAATCAAAGATTGATTGATTGATTGATCGGTGAGTGGGTGGATGGATGTCAGGAGGAACCGTACACCAATAAAGATTTTAATGGTGCGATGCATTAGTTGCATTGAACATTTGAGAGATTTTGCATGATTATTACAATGATTTTAATGCGTTTAATACCCCAGAACAGATGCACTTTTGCTTTAATGCAAGGCCTGCGCTGCATTTAACATTGCAGGAGCCTGCAAAGTTGTTCTAATGCGTTGCATTAATTGCATTTAACATTTGAGAGGTTTTGCAAAATTATTGCAATTAATTTTATTGCATTTAACATCCCAGGGGGTTGCAATACTGCTTCAATGCAACGCCAGCGCTGCATTTAACAATGCAGCAGCCTGCAAAGTTATCCTAATACGATGCATTAGTTGCATTTAACATTTGAGAGGTTTTGCAAAATTATTGCAATTAATTTTATTGCATTTAACATCCCAGGGGGTTGCAATATTGCTTTAATGCAACGCCAGCGCTGCATTTAACAATCCAGCAGCCTGCAAAGTTATCCTAATACGATGCATTAGTTGCATTTAACATTTGAGAGGTTTTACAGGATGATTGCAATTAATTTAATGCATTTAACATCCACTGGGGGTCGCTAGATGACTTTAACGCAAGGCCATCACGGCATTTAACATTGCAGCAGCCTGCAAAGTTATCCTAATGCGATTCATTAGTCGCATTTAACATTTGAGAGGTTTTGCAGGATTATTATTGCATTTCACATCACAGGGTGTTGCAATATTTCTTTAATGCAAGGCGATCACTGCATTTAACATTGCAGCAAGTCTGAAAAGTCATCCTAATGCGATGCATTTGTTGCATTTAACGTTTGAGAGGTTTTGCAAAATTATTGCAATTAATTTAATGCAGATAACATCCATTGGGGGTAGCTAGGTGACTTTAATGCAAGGCCATCACTGCATTTAACATTGCAGTAGCCTGCAAAGTTATCCTAAGACGAAGCATGTCACGTTTAACATTTGAGAGGTTTTGCAGGATTATTATTGCATTTCACATCGCAGGGTGTTGCAATATTTATTTAATGCAAGGCGATCACTGCATTTAACATTGCAGCAGCCTGAAAAGTCATCCTACTGCGATGCATTTGTTGCATTTAACATTTGAGAGGTTTTGCAAAATTATTGCAATTAATTTAATGCATATAACATCCATTGGGGGTAGGTAGGTGACTTTAATGCAAGGCCATCACTGCATTTAACATTGCAGCAGCCTGCAAAGTTATCCTAATGCGATGCATCAATTGCATGTAACATTTGAGAGGTTTTGCATGATTATTGCAACAGACCCAAACACAAACCCAAACACAAACCCAAACACAGACCCAAACACAAACCCAAACACAAACCCAAACACAGACCCAAACACAGACCCAAACACAAACCCAAACACAAACCCAAACACAAATCCAAACACAAACCCAAACACAAACCCAAACACAGACCCAAACACAAACCCAAACACAAACACAAACACAAACCCAAACACAGACCCAAACACAAACCCAAACACAAACCCAAACACAAATCCAAACACAAACCCAAACACAATCCCAAACACAGACCCAAACACAAACCCAAACACAGACCCAAACACAGACACACACACAGACACACACACACACCCACACACAGACACACACACAGACACACACACACAGACACACACAGACCCACACACATCAGACACACAAACCCAAACACAAACACAAACACAAACCCAAACCCAAACACAGACCCAAACACAAACCCAAACACAAACCCAAACACAAATCCAAACACAAACCCAAACACAAACCCAAACACAGACCCAAACACAAACCCAAACACAAACCCAAACACAGACCCAAACACAGACCCAAACACAGACACACACACAGACACACACACAGACACACACACACACACCCACACACAGACACACACACAGACACACACACAGACACACACAGACCCACACACATCAGACACACTTCCCAGAAGCACTTCCACATGCCGGATAGTCTCCTCCCTGCCCTGGAGGTTCCGCTACGTGCCGGGGGTAGTAAATACAATAATAATACTATAGTAATAATAATTTATATTATTAATAATAATAAGAATTAATCAAAGATTGATTGATTGATTGATCGGTGAGTGGGTGGATGGATGTCAGGAGGAACCGTACACCAATAAAGATTTTAATGGTGCGATGCATTAGTTGCATTGAACATTTGAGAGATTTTGCATGATTATTACAATGATTTTAATGCGTTTAATACCCCAGAACAGCTGCAATTTTGCTTTAATGCAAGGCCTGCGCTACATGTAACATTGCAGGAGCCTGCAAAGTTGTTCTAATGCGTTGCATTAATTGCATTTAACATTTGAGAGGTTTTGCAAAATTATTGCAATTAATTTTATTGCATTTAACATCCCAGGGGGTTGCAATATTGCTTTAATGCAACGCCAGCGCTGCATTTAACAATCCAGCAGCCTGCAAAGTTATCCTAATACGATGGGACGTACAGGTATGTAGGTTAATTGGCTGGGTAAATGTAAAAATTGTCCCTAGTGGGTGTAGGATAGTGTTAATGTACGGGGATCGCTGGGCGGCACGGACTTGATGGGCCGAAAGGGCCTGTTTCCGGCTGCATATATATGATATGATATGATATGATGCATTAGTTGCATTTAACATTTGAGAGGTTTTGCAGGATGATTGCAATTAATTTAATGCATTTAACATCCACTGGGGGGCGCTAGATGACTTTAATGCAAGGCCATCACTGCATTTAACATTGCAGCAGCCTGCAAAGTTATCCTAATGCGATGCATTAGTCGCATTTAACATTTGAGAGGTTTTGCAGGATTATTATTGCAGTTCACATCGCAGGGTGTTGCAATATTTCTTTAATGCAAGGCGATCACTGCATTTAACATTGCAGCAAGCCTGAAAAGTCATCCTAATGCGACGCATTTGTTGCATTTAAGGTTTGAGAGGTTTTGCAAAATTATTGCAATTAATTTAATGCAGAAAACATCCATTGGGGGTAGCTAGGTGACTTTAATGCAAGGCCATCACTGCATTTAACATTGCAGTAGCCTGCAAAATTATCCTAATACGAAGCATTAGTCACGTTTAACATTTGATAGTTTTTGCAGGATTATTATTGCATTTCACATCGCAGGGTGTTGCAATATTTCTTTAATGCAAGGCAATCACTGCATTTAACATTGCAGCAGCCTGAAAAGTCATCCTAATGCGATGCATTTGTTGCATTTAACATTTGAGAGGTTTTGCAAAATTATTGCAATTAATTTAATGCATATAACATCCTTTGGGGGTCGCTAGATGACTTTAATGCAAGGCCATCACTGCATTTAACATTGCAGTAGCCTGCAAAGTTATCCTAATACGATGCATTAGTCACGTTTAACATTTGAGAGGTTTTTGCAGGATTATTATTGCATTTCACATCGCAGGGTGTTGCAATATTTCTTTAATGCAAGGCGATCACTGCATTTAACATTGCAGCAGCCTGAAAAGTCATCCTAATGCGATGCATTTGTTGCATTTAACATTTGAGAGGTTTTGCAAATTATTGCAATAATTTAATGCATATAATATCCATTGGGGGTAGCTAGGTGACTTTAATGCAAGGCCATCACTGCATTTAACATTGCAGCAGCCTGCAAAGTTATCCTAATGCGATGCATCAATTGCATATAACATTTGAGAGGTTTTGCATGATTATTGCAACAGACCCAAACACAAACCCAAACACAAACCCAAACACAGACCCAAACACAAACCCAAACACAGACCCAAACACAAACCCAAACACAAACCCAAACACAAACCCAAACACAGACCCAAACACAAACCCAAACACAAACACAAACACAAACCCAAACACAGACCCAAACACAAACCCAAACACAAACCCAAACACAAACCCAAACACAGACCCAAACACAGACACACACACAGACACACACACAGACACACACACACACACCCACACACAGACACACACACAGACACACACACAGACACACACAGACCCACACACATCAGACACACTTCCCAGAAGCACTTCCACATGCCGGATAGTCTCCTCCCTGCCCTGGAGGTTCCGCTACGTGCCGGGGGTAGTAAATACAATAATAATACTATAGTAATAATAATTTATATTATTAATAATAATAAGAATTAATCAAAGATTGATTGATTGATTGATCGGTGAGTGGGTGGATGGATGTCAGGAGGAACCGTACACCAATAAAGATTTTAATGGTACGATGCATTAGTTGCATTGAACATTTGAGAGATTTTGCATGATTATTACAATGATTTTAATGCGTGGAATACCCCAGAACAGCTGCACTTTTGCTTTAATGCAAGGCCTGCGCTGCATTTAACATTGCAGGAGCCTGCAAAGTTGTTCTAATGCGTTGCATTAATTGCATTTAACATTTGAGAGGTTTTGCAAAATTATTGCAATTAATTTTATTGCATTTAACATCCCAGGGGGTTGCAATATTGCTTTAATGCAACGCCAGCGCTGCATTTAACAATGCAGCAGCCTGCAAAGTTATCCTAATACGATGCATTAGTTGCATTTAACATTTGAGAGGTTTTGCAAAATTATTGCAATTAATTTTATTGCATTTAACATCCCAGGGGGTTGCAATATTGCTTTAATGCAACGCCAGCGCTGCATTTAACAATCCAGCAGCCTGCAAAGTTATCCTAATACGATGCATTAGTTGCATTTAACATTTGAGAGGTTTTACAGGATGATTGCAATTAATTTAATGCATTTAACATCCACTGGGGGTCGCTAGATGACTTTAACGCAAGGCCATCACGGCATTTAACATTGCAGCAGCCTGCAAAGTTATCCTAATGCGATTCATTAGTCGCATTTAACATTTGAGAGGTTTTGCAGGATTATTATTGCATTTCACATCACAGGGTGTTGCAATATTTCTTTAATGCAAGGCGATCACTGCATTTAACATTGCAGCAAGTCTGAAAAGTCATCCTAATGCGATGCATTTGTTGCATTTAACGTTTGAGAGGTTTTGCAAAATTATTGCAATTAATTTAATGCAGATAACATCCATTGGGGGTAGTTAGGTGACTTTAATGCAAGGCCATCACTGCATTTAACATTGCAGTAGCCTGCAAAGTTATCCTAAGACGAAGCATGTCACGTTTAACATTTGAGAGGTTTTGCAGGATTATTATTGCATTTCACATCGCAGGGTGTTGCAATATTTCTTTAATGCAAGGCGATCACTGCATTTAACAATGCAGCAGCCTGCAAAGTTATCCTAAGACGAAGCATGTCACGTTTAACATTTGAGAGGTTTTGCAGGATTATTATTGCATTTCACATCGCAGGGTGTTGCAATATTTCTTTAATGCAAGGCGATCACTGCATTTAACAATGCAGCAGCCTGAAAAGTCATCCTAATGCGATGCATTTGTTGCATTTAACATTTGAGAGGTTTTGCAAAATTATTGCAATTAATTTAATGCATATAACATCCAGTGGGGGTCGCTAGATGACTTTAATGCAAGGCCATCACTGCATTTAACATTGCAGTAGCCTGCAAAGTTATCCTAATACGATGCATTAGTCACGTTTAACATTTGAGAGGTTTTGCAGGATTATTATTGCATTTCACATCGCAGGGTGTTGCAATATTTCTTTAATGCAAGGCGATCACTGCATTTAACATTGCAGCAGCCTGAAAAGTCATCCTAATGCGATGCATCAATTGCATGTAACATTTGAGAGGTTTTGCATGATTATTGCAACAGACCCAAACACAAACCCAAACACAAACCCAAACACAAACCCAAACACAAACCCAAACACAAACCCAAACACAGACCCAAGCACAAACCCAAATACAAACCCAAACACAAATCCAAACACAAACCCAAACACAAACCCAAACACAGACCCAAACACAAACCCAAACACAAACACAAACACAAACCCAAACCCAAACACAGACCCAAACACAAACCCAAACACAAACCCAAACACAAATCCAAACACAAACCCAAACACAAACCCAAACACAGACCCAAACACAAACCCAAACACAAACCCAAACACAGACCCAAACACAGACCCAAACACAGACACACACACAGACACACACACAGACACACACACACACACCCACACACAGACACACACACAGACACACACACAGACACACACAGACCCACACACATCAGACACACTTCCCAGAAGCACTTCCACATGCCGGATAGTCTCCTCCCTGCCCTGGAGGTTCCGCTACGTGCCGGGGGTAGTAAATACAATAATAATACTATAGTAATAATAATTTATATTATTAATAATAATAAGAATTAATCAAAGATTGATTGATTGATTGATCGGTGAGTGGGTGGATGGATGTCAGGAGGAACCGTACACCAATAAAGATTTTAATGGTGCGATGCATTAGTTGCATTGAACATTTGAGAGATTTTGCATGATTATTACAATGATTTTAATGCGTTTAATACCCCAGAACAGCTGCAATTTTGCTTTAATGCAAGGCCTGCGCTACATTTAACATTGCAGGAGCCTGCAAAGTTGTTCTAATGCGTTGCATTAATTGCATTTAACATTTGAGAGGTTTTGCAAAATTATTGCAATTAATTTTATTGCATTTAACATCCCAGGGGGTTGCAATATTGCTTTAATGCAACGCCAGCGCTGCATTTAACAATCCAGCAGCCTGCAAAGTTATCCTAATACGATGGGACGTACAGGTATGTAGGTTAATTGGCTGGGTAAATGTAAAAATTGTCCCTAGTGGGTGTAGGATAGTGTTAATGTATGGGGATCGCTGGGCGGCACAGACTTGATGGGCCGAAAGGGCCTGTTTCCGGCTGCATATATATGATATGATATGATATGATGCATTAGTTGCATTTAACATTTGAGAGGTTTTGCAGGATGATTGCAATTAATTTAATGCATTTAACATCCACTGGGGGTCGCTAGATGACTTTAATGCAAGGCCATCACTGCATTTAACATTGCAGCAGCCTGCAAAGTTATCCTAATGCGATGCATTAGTCGCATTTAACATTTGAGAGGTTTTGCAGGATTATTATTGCATTTCACATCGCAGGGTGTTGCAATATTTCTTTAATGCAAGGCGATCACTGCATTTAACATTGCAGCAAGCCTGAAAAGTCATCCTAATGCGATGCATTTGTTGCATTTAAGGTTTGAGAGGTTTTGCAAAATTATTGCAATTAATTTAATGCAGAAAACATCCATTGGGGGTAGCTAGGTGACTTTAATGCAAGGCCATCACTGCATTTAACATTGCAGTAGCCTGCAAAATTATCCTAATACGAAGCATTAGTCACGTTTAACATTTGATAGTTTTTGCAGGATTATTATTGCATTTCACATCGCAGGGTGTTGCAATACTTCTTTAATGCAAGGCAATCACTGCATTTAACATTGCAGCAGCCTGAAAAGTCATCCTAATGCGATGCATTTGTTGCATTTAACATTTGAGAGGTTTTGCAAAATTATTGCAATTAATTTAATGCATATAACATCCATTGGGGGTCGCTAGATGACTTTAATGCAAGGCCATCACTGCATTTAACATTGCAGTAGCCTGCAAAGTTATCCTAATACGATGCATTAGTCACGTTTAACATTTGAGAGGTTTTGCAGGATTATTATTGCATTTCACATCGCAGGGTGTTGCAATATTTCTTTAATGCAAGGCGATCACTGCATTTAACATTGCAGCAGCCTGAAAAGTCATCCTAATGCGATGAATTTGTTGCATTTAACATTTGAGAGGTTTTGCAAAATTATTGCAATAATTTAATGTATATAATATCCATTGGGGGTAGCTAGGTGACTTTAATGCAAGGCCATCACTGCATTTAACATTGCAGCATCCTGCAAAGTTATCCTAATGCGATGCATCAATTGCATGTAACATTTGAGAGGTTTTGCATGATTATTGCAACAGACCCAAACACAAACCCAAACACAAACCCAAACACAGACCCAAACACAAACCCAAACACAGACCCAAACACAAACCCAAACACAAACCCAAACACAAACCCAAACACAGACCCAAACACAAACCCAAACACAAACACAAACACAAACCCAAACACAGACCCAAACACAAACCCAAACACAAATCCAAACACAAACCCAAACACAGACCCAAACACAGACCCAAACACAAACCCAAACACAAACCCAAACACAGACCCAAACACAGACACACACACAGACACACACACAGACACACACACACACCCACACACAGACACACACACAGACACACACACAGACACACACAGACCCACACACATCAGACACACTTCCCAGAAGCACTTCCACATGCCGGATAGTCTCCTCCCTGCCCTGGAGGTTCAGCTACGTGCCGGGGGTAGTAAATACAATAATAATACTATAGTAATAATAATTTATATTATTAATAATAATAAGAATTAATCAAAGATTGATTGATTGATTGATCGGTGAGTGGGTGGATGGATGTCAGGAGGAACCGTACACCAATAAAGATTTTAATGGTACGATGCATTAGTTGCATTGAACATTTGAGAGATTTTGCATGATTATTACAATGATTTTAAGTCAAGTCAAGTCAAGTCAATTTATTTGTATAGCACATTTAAAAACAACCCACGTTGACCAAAGTGCTGCACATCTGACCAGGAAAAAAAAGAAACATACAGTGGCAGGCAGCCAAACACAACGGCGCGGCCATCTTGAACAAAATGTTAATTCAATCACCCACAGTCCAACAATAAAAGCACTAAACAGGCACCCAAAATTACCCAACCCCAAAACACAGTCCAACAATAAAAGCATTAAATAGGCATTCAAATCACACACCCCAAAACCCCCAAAAACACAGTCCAACAATAAAAGCATCAAACAGGCACTCAAACCACCCAACCCCAAAAACACACAAAAAAAGAAACATCCATCAAAGAAACATCCATCACAGTGAGTCTCCTCCAGTCCTCTCTCTCCTCACTGTGATGGAAGGCCACAATGTCTTTCCCTTCTCCCGCTGTGCCTCGCCCGCAGTCAGGTTGTTGTGGTTGCAGGCCGCACCGGACGGTCCACAGCATTTAATACCCCAGAACAGCTGCAATTTTGCTTTAATGCAAGGCCTGCGCTGCATTTAACATTGCAGGAGCCTGCAAAGTTGTTCTAATGCGTTGCATTAATTGCATTTAACATTTGAGAGATTTTGCAAAATTATTGCAATTAATTTTATTGCATTTAACATCCCAGGGGGTTGCAATATTGCTTTAATGCAACGCCAGCGCTGCATTTAACAATCCAGCAGCCTGCAAAGTTATCCTAATACGATGCATTAGTTGCATTTAACATTTGAGAGGTTTTGCAGGATGATTGCAATTAATTTAATGCATTTAACATCCACTGGGGGTCGCTAGATGACTTTAATGCAAGGACATCACTGCATTTAACATTGCAGCAGCCTGCAAAGTTATCCTAATGCGATGCATTAGTCGCATTTAACATTTGAGAGGTTTTGCAGGATTATTATTGCATTTCACATCGCAGGATGTTGCAATATTTCTTTAATGCAAGGCGATCACTGCATTTAACATTGCAGCAAGCCTGAAAAGTCATCCTAATGCGATGCATTTGTTGCATTTAACGTTTGAGAGGTTTTGCAAAATTAATGCAATTAATTTAATGCAGAAAACATCCATTGGGGGTAGCTAGGTGACTTTAATGCAAGGCCATCACTGCATTTAACATTGCAGTAGCCTGCAAAGTTATCGTAATACGAAGCATTAGTCACGTTTAACATTTGAGAGGTTTTGCAGGATTATTATTGCATTTCACTTCGCAGGGTGTTGCAATATTTCTTTAATGCAAGGAGATCACTGCATTTAACATTGCAGCAGCCTGAAAAGTCATCCTAATGCGATGCTTTGTTGCATTTAACATTTGAGAGGTTTTGCAAAATTATTGCAATTAATTTAATGCATATAACATCCATTGGGGGTCGCTAGATGACTTTAATGCAAGGCCATCACTGCATTTAACATTGCAGTAGCCTGCAAAGTTATCCTAATACGATGCATTAGTCACGTTTAACATTTGAGAGGTTTTGCAGGGTTATTATTGCATTTCACATCGCAGGATGTTGCAATATTTCTTTAATACAAGGCGATCACTGCATTTAACATTGCAGCAGCCTGAAAAGTCGTCCTAATGCGATGCATTTGTTGCAGTTAACATTTGAGAGGTTTTGCAAAATTATTGCAATTAATTTAATGCATATAACATCCATTGGGGGTAGCTAGGTGACTTTAATGCAAGGCCATCACTGCATTTAACATTGCAGCAGCCTGCAAAGTTATCCTAATGCGATGCATCAATTGCATGTAACATTTGAGAGGTTTTGCATGATTATTGCAACAGACCCAAACACAAACCCAAACACAGACCCAAACACAAACCCAAATACAAACCCAAACACAAATCCAAACACAAACCCAAACACAAACCCAAACACAGACCCAAACACAAACCCAAACACAAACACAAACACAAACCCAAACACAGACCCAAACACAAACCCAAACACAAACCCAAACACAAACCCAAACACAGACCCAAACACAAACCCAAACACAAACACAAACACAAACCCAAACACAGACCCAAACACAAACCCAAACACAAACCCAAACACAAATCCAAACACAAACCCAAACACAATCCCAAACACAGACCCAAACACAAACCCAAACACAGACCCAAACACAGACCCAAACACAAATCCAAACACAAACCCAAACACAAACCCAAACACAGACCCAAACACAAACCCAAACACAAACACAAACACAAACCCAAACACAGACCCAAACACAAACCCAAACACAAACCCAAACACAAATCCAAACACAAACCCAAACACAATCCCAAACACAGACCCAAACACAAACCCAAACACAGACCCAAACACAGACCCAAACACAGACCCAAACACAGACACACACACAGACACACACACACACCCACACACAGACACACACACAGACACACACACAGACACACACAGACCCACACACATCAGACACACTTCCCAGAAGCACTTCCACATGCCGGATAGTCTCCTCCCTGCCCTGGAGGTTCCGCTACGTGCCGGGGGTAGTAAATACAATAATAATACTATAGTAATAATAATTTATATTATTAATAATAATAAGAATTAATCAAAGATTGATTGATTGATTGATCGGTGAGTGGGTGGATGGATGTCAGGAGGAACCGTACACCAATAAAGATTTTAATGGTACGATGCATTAGTTGCATTGAACATTTGAGAGATTTTGCATGATTATTACAATGATTTTAATGCGTTTAATACCCCAGAACAGCTGCAATTTTGCTTTAATGCAAGGCCTGCGCTGCATTTAACATTGCAGGAGCCTGCAAAGTTGTTCTAATGCGTTGCATTAATTGCATTTAACATTTGGGAGGTTTTGCAAAATTATTGCAATTAATTGTATTGCATTTAACATCCCAGGGGGTTGCAATATTGCTTTAATGCAACGCCAGCGCTGCATTTAACAATGCAGCAGCCTGCAAAGTTATCCTAATACGATGCATTAGTTGCATTTAACATTTGAGAGGTTTTGCAATATTATTGCAATTAATTTTATTGCATTTAACATCCCAGGGGTTGCAATATTGCTTTAATGCAACGCCAGCGCTGCATTTAACAATCCAGCAGCCTGCCAAGTTATCCTAATACGATGCATTAGTTGCATTTAACATTTGAGAGGTTTTGCAGGATGATTGCAATTAATTTAATGCATTTAACATCCACTGGGGGTCGCTAGATGACTTTAATGCAAGGCCATCACTGCATTTAACATTGCAGCAGCCTGCAAAGTTATCCTAATGCGATGCATTAGTCGCATTTAACATTTGAGAGGTTTTGCAGGATTATTATTGCATTTCACATCGCAGGGTGTTGCAATATTTCTTTAATGCAAGGCGATCACTGCATTTATCATTGCAGCAAGCCTGAAAAGTCATCCTAATGCGATGCATTTGTTGCATTTAACGTTTGAGAGGTTTTGCAAAATGATTGCAATTAATTTAATGCATATAACATCCATTGGGGGTCGCTAGATGACTTTAACGCAAGGCCATCACTGCATTTAACATTGCAGTAGCCTGCAAAGTTATCCTAATACGATGCATTAGTCACGTTTAACATTTGAGAGGTTTTGCAGGATTATTATTGCATTTCACATCGCAGGGTGTTGCAATATTTCTTTAATGCAAGGCGATCACTGCATTTAACATTGCAGCAGCCTGAAAAGTCATCCTAATGCGATGCATTTGTTGCATTTAATATTTGAGAGGTTTTGCAAAATTATTGCAATTAATTTAATGCATATAACATCCATTGGGGGTCGCTAGATGACTTTAATGCAAGGCCATCACTGCATTTAACATTGCAGTAGCCTGCAAAGTTATCCTAATACGATGCATTAGTCACGTTTAACATTTGAGAGGTTTTGCAGGATTATTATTGCATTTCACATCGCAGGGTGTTGCAATATTTCTTTAATGCAAGGCGATCACTGCATTTAACATTGCAGCAGCCTGAAAAGTCATCCTAATGCGATGCATTTGTTGCATTTAACATTTGAGAGGTTTTGCAAAATTATTGCAATTAATTTAATGCATGGTGACTTTAATGCAAGGCCATCACTGCATTTAACATTGCAGCAGCCTGCAAAGTTATCCTAATGCGATGCATCAATTGCATGTAACATTTGAGAGGTTTTGCATGATTATTGCAACAGACCCAAACATAAACCCAAACACAAACCCAAACACAAACCCAAACACAGACCCAAACACAAACACAAACACAAACCCAAACACAAACCCAAACACAGACCCAAACACAAACCCAAACACAAACACAAACACAAACCCAAACACAGACCCAAACACAAACCCAAACACAAACCCAAACACAAATCCAAACACAAACCCAAACACAGACCCAAACACAGACCCAAACACAAACCCAAACACAAACCCAAACACAGACCCAAACACAGACACACACACAGACACACACACAGACACACACACACACCCACACACAGACACACACACAGACACACACACAGACACACACAGACCCACACACATCAGACATACTTCCCAGAAGCACTTCCACATGCCGGATAGTCTCCTCCCTGCCCTGGAGGTTCCGCTACGTGCCGGGGGTAGTAAATACAATAATAATACTATAGTAATAATAATTTATATTATTAATAATAATAAGAATTAATCAAAGATTGATTGATTGATTGATCGGTGAGTGGGTGGATGGATGTCAGGAGGAACCGTACACCAATAAAGATTTTAATGGTACGATGCATTAGTTGCATTGAACATTTGAGAGATTTTGCATGATTATTACAATGATTTTAATGCGTTTAATACCCCAGAACAGCTGCAATTTTGCTTTAATGCAAGGCCTGCGCTGCATTTAACAATGCAGCAGCCTGCAAAGTTATCCTAATACGATGCATTAGTTGCATTTAACATTTGAGAGGTTTTGCAAAATTATTGCAATTAATTTTATTGCATTTAACATCCCAGGGGGTTGCAATATTGCTTTAATGCAACGCCAGCGCTGCATTTAACAATCCAGCAGCCTGCAAAGTTATCCTAATACGATGCATTAGTTGCATTTAACATTTGAGAGGTTTTGCAGGATGATTGCAATTAATTTAATGCATTTAACATCCACTGGGGGTCGCTAGATGACTTTAATGCAATGCCATCACTGCATTTAACATTGCAGCAGCCTGCAAAGTTATCCTAATGCGATGCATTAGTCACATTTAACATTTGAGAGGTTTTGCAGGATTATTATTGCATTTCACATCGCAGGGTGTTGCAATATTTCTTTAATGCAAGGCGATCACTGCATTTAACATTGCAGCAAGTCTGAAAAGTCATCCTAATGCGATGCATTTGTTGCATTTAACGTTTGAGAGGTTTTGCAAAATGATTGCAATTAATTTAATGCAGAAAACATCCATTGGGGGTCGCTAGATGACTTTAATGCAAGGCCATCACTGCATTTAACATTGCAGTAGCCTGCAAAGTTATCCTAATACGATGCATTAGTCACGTTTAACATTTGAGAGGTTTTGCAGGATTATTATTGCATTTCACATCGCAGGGTGTTGCAATATTTCTTTAATGCAAGGCGATCACTGCATTTAACATTGCAGCAGCCTGAAAAGTCATCCTAATGCGATGCATTTGTTGCATTTAACATTTGAGAGGTTTTGCAAAATTATTGCAATTAATCTAATGCATATAACATCCATTGGGGGTCGCTAGATGACTTTAATGCAAGGCCATCACTGCATTTATTGATTGATTGATTGATTGATTGATTGATTGATTGATTGATTGATTGATTGATTGATTGATTGATTGATTGATTGATTGATTGATTGATTGATTGATTGATTGATTGATTGATTGATTGATTGATTGATTGATTGATTGATTGATTGATTGATTGATTGATTGATTGATTGATTGATTGATTGATTGATTGATTGATTGATTGATTGATTGATTGATTGATTGATTGATTGATTGATTGATTGATTGATTGATTGATTGATTGATTGATTGATTGATTGATTGATTGATTGATTGATTGATGTCAGGAGGAACCGTACACCAATAAAGATTTTTTCACAGACAGCACTTGTTTATAACGCGCGCGCACACACACGCACGACACCTGTTGATTCTTTATCCCTGTTCCGTATAAGTATGTATGTATGTACGGGGTTAATCAATATCTGTTATGGGCTGAGTGTAAGACAAGTGTTTGGGCCCTTCAGGTTGGCGCGGGTGGCAGGCAGGCAGGCAAGCAGATAAAAGACGGCCATCGCAAGCTTGGTCACAACTGCTGGAGTGTCGGAGTGTCTACTAGACTGGGGTAAGTCAGTCAGCTCACACACACACACACACACACACACACACACACACACACACACACACGCACACAATTAGGGTGACGTCTGTTTTTTATTGCTGGGGGGGGAAAGAGAGAGGGGGGGAGAGATAGAGCTGGGGGAGAGAGAGAGGGGGGGAGAGAGCTGGGGGGGAGAGAGAGAGGGGGGGAGAGGGGGGGAGACCCAAACACAAACACAGACCCAAACACAAACCCAAACACAGACCCAAACACAAACCCAAACACAAACCCAAACACAAACCCAAACACAAACCCAAACACAGACCCAAACACAAACCCAAACACAAACACAAACACAAACCCAAACACAGACCCAAACACAGACCCAAACACAAACACAAACACAGACCCAAACACAGACCCAAACACAAACCCAAACACAGACTCAAACACAGACCCAAACACAAACCCAAACACAGACCCAAACACAAACCCAAACAAACACAAACCCAAACACAAACCCAAACACAAACCCAAACACAAACCCAAACACAAACACAGACCCAAACAATAACCCAAACACAAACCCAAACACAAACCCAAACCCAAACACAAACACAAACCCAAACACAAACCCAAACACAAACCCAAACACAAACCCAAACCCGCCCCGAGGAAGAGACCTAAAAATGTGTTTTTTTAAAAAGTATTTGATTACTTTGGCTGATTTCTTTTCGAGACAACGTGATGTGTAGATGGAGTCAATGGTGGAACATCTGTTCTGTGTGATGGATTGGCCTCCATTTATAACTTCCTGCAATTTCTCGCGGTCTAGACAGACATGTCCCCGAGCATATAAGATTATTAATGGATTGGACAAGCTGGAGGCAGGAAACATGTTCCCAATGTTGGGGGACTCCAGAACCAGGGGCTACAGTTTAAAAATAAGAGGTAGGCCATTTGGAATGGAGGCGAGGAAAACGTTTTTCACTCAGAGTGTTGTAAATCTGTGGAATTCTCTCCCTCAGAAGGCAGTGGAGGCCAATTCTCTGGACGCTTTCAAGAGAGAGCTAGATAGAGCTCCGAAGGATAGCGGAGTCGGGAGTATGGGGAGAAGGCAGGAACGGGGTACTGATTGAGAATGATCAGCCATGATCACATTGAATGGCGGTGCTGGCTCGAAGGGCCAAATGGCCTACTCCTGCACCTATTGTCTATTGTCTATTTTCTATACACCAGTAATGCACATGCACGGTCATTAATACGGTTCGCGATACGGTATCAGGTGTTTTACTGTGATCTTCCTCCTCACCATGTCTTCGCATTTGTCCAACAGTTCATTTGTGGTTAACTCCCACTCAGTACCTTCTTTTGTATATCAATACAGTTTGTATTACATGGAAAATCTTAGTAGTCATCTTAGTTCGAATATTCAGCTCTGATCATAGTTGTTACTTATGTCAGATCATTAGGTTAGGTGAGGTTAGACCACGTCTATTATCATCACATGTTCCGAGGTGCAATGAAAGGCGTGGGTTTGCACGCTTTCCGCTCAGTTCAGATACACCATCAACTACAATCAGTTAAAGTCCGTAGATGGAGCGAGGAAGATACAGAATGCAGAAAATGGTTCATTGCATAGAATGTCATGCTGAATATGGTCACATTGCCTAATTCTGTTCTCCATAGAACTGGACAAGTGCAATTGGAGAACTCGCGTTCTGTGAAAACAGAAAGCAAAAATATTACTTGCTGTGCCGTGGTGCACAGCTCGAACGACGGATGAAGCAATGCTTCTACGACCGACGGAAGATCCTGCTGGTTTGGTGTTGTTGTGGCTACTGCAGGTGACAGGCGCTTTAGGTTTTAGCTTCAGTTTTAGATTTAATATTGTTACATGTTCCGAGGTGCAGCAAACAACTTTGTTCTGCATGCTATCCAAAGAGATTACATTCCTCATATATTGATGCTGTCGATTCAAGCTCGTCGACAAAGGGCACTTGTGTGTGTGGATCCACTCAAAGCGTGGTAACTGTATGGATTCGCACAGCGGGTGGAAGACATATAGAATGAGGTGCAAAAGGAGGTCGTTGAAATACAAACTGTAGATGGGCTATTGCATGCCTATTTAACATCATTTAAAATACATTTGGACAAGCACATCTAGGAAGAGTTGAGAGTGATCCACGGCAACGGCGGTAGTTGGGACTTTGTAGATGGGGTACATTGATCGGCGTTGGCAGGCTGGGTGGAAGGACCTGTCCCGGCGGTGTATGACACATGACAATAGATAGAGAAAAGTGGAAGTTACAGAGTGCAGAATCCATGTATCAGCACTGCAGCGCATGGTTGTACATCTGTACCTCAGACGAAGTTCAATGTCCATGATGGGGTAGAGGGAATTGAATTAGTATCCTAGCCTATGGAAGGACCGCCCAATAACGGAGGAAATGAACCTATTCCTAAGTCTGGTGATGCGCGCTTTCAAGCTTCTCTACCATTTGGAGTTGGGGAAAGAAGAACTGAGCGGGGTTGGCAAAGTCTTTGATTATGTTGGGTGTTTGGGTAATGTTATGCAGCGTGGAATGTAGATGGATAATATGATTGGTCTGGGGTCTCTAATAGACTGGGCTATATTTACAATCCTCTGCAATTTCTCGCGGTCCTGGCAGAGTTATTCCCTGACCAAGCTGCCATTAAATGTAACAATATGCTTGTAGAAACATTGAAAATAGTTGCAGGAGGAGGACATTTGGCCCTTCGATCCAGCAGCGCCGTTCATTGTGATCATGGCTCATCATCCACAATCAGTAACCTGTGCCTGCCTTCTCCCCATATCCCTTGATACCACTAGCCCCTAGAGCTCTATCTAACTCTCTTTCAAATTCAACAAAGTGAATTGACCGCCACTGCCTTCTGTGGCAGAGAAATCCACAAATTCACAACTATCTGGGTGAATAACCTCAGTTTTAAATGGCCTCCCCTTTATTCTGTTGCCGTATTTTGACAAGGGTAACAGGGGACATAACAATTGTCTTTTTGTTTTCGTTTGTGTGCCTTCTAGGGTGTCGCTTCAATGTGATTGCTCCACGTCAGAGTGGCAAGATTTAAAAGAAACTGAAGGAAGGAATTTACACTCCAACGGTGGTGGGTACATGGGACAAGCAGTCGAAGGAGTTAGTGGTGAAGTGTTCGACAGCCAGAGCATTTGGAAATACAGATGCCAATGAGACAGTAGCAAGAAATAATTAGGTAGCTGTTGTGCAATAAATGTTGAGCAGGAACTGATTCTGCAACAATGTCCAGGTGGGCCGACGAGCAGCACCGATGTTGCTTTTGGTTTGAAAATTGATACCACACTGCATGTTGCTCGTCAATATCGTTTTGATGAAATCATTAACTTCTGACATAACATATATTCCTTCTCTCCGCGGATGTGTCCTGTCATCTGAGTATATCCCGACCTCCTCTTGTATTTCAGATGCCGGAGAATTACTACGGCCCGCAACCCAATATCAGCGTGTATTTTGTTTTCTTACTCCCATCCCCACACTTCACCTTCTCTTCGCCACTGCCCAACAATCCATTTCTGGTTAACGGCCATTCATCACCTTCTCTTTTATATCAACACCGCCTGTGTCTCGTGTACAATCTTAGTCAGCATCGCAGTACGAACATTCCCGCGCTGATCAGAGTCGTTATTTATCTCAGGTCATTTGGTCAGGTTAGGTCTATTATTATCACACGTACCGATGTGCAGTGGAAAGCCTTGTTTTTGCATGCTATTCACTCAGTTCAAATATTCCAAACACAAAAACAATCAGTGTAACGAAAAGTGCAATAGATCGGGTTAAGGGGAAGCTACAGAATGAAGAAAATAGTTCTTGATACAGAATATCTTTATGAATGTAGTTTTCATATTTCCACCAAACCCCGATTTGTCCGCGTATTTGTAATAATTAACAATCTTTTCTCAAGCCACCTTGCATAATTCCGGTCCACCGTTCCTCTGGGAGCCGCACCTTTGCATTTGGAGCATTAGAGTTCTATAGAAACATAAATCCTTCATTGGACCCGATGTAGAACCCGATTTGTGCCGATGTGCATAGGTAAAAGTATTAATGATACAATGCTTCTATTAACTATGAGGCTCATTGGTTTGTAAAGGTGTAACCAAATAAGTTGAAAGGTGGATTGAGATTTAGGCTTCAGGTTCAGGTTCATTATTGCCACGTTTATCGAGCCGCACGAATAACGTTGTGCTATATGCGATCCAAACAGATTAAATACGATATACAAATATTATCAGTTCAAAATCAAGAACAATAAATGAAGCAAAAGGAAGATACAGAATGCAGAACATAGTTCGCAGTGGTGTAGCGCATCTGTTCCATAGACAAATATCCGCCATGGAGTAGGGATGGCAGACCGTATGAACTATCGTGAAGGTGACAGGGTAGACCATCTGATCAACTGTTGGTCCTTTGAAGGGCACTTTTTTTTCGACGGACAAATCATGACTTCAATCTCTGCACCGAGTTGAAGATCCATATCGCGCTCTTTAAATGAGATAACGTCGAAGCATAATAATCTACGGAGCATGTGCTGGGACTTATTAATTGGAAATCGTAGACAAGGATAGTTGCTGGGCTGTTTCTCTGCCGTGTGACTCGTGGCTCTCGGTCCAGTCTATGTACCTTTTTCCCATTTGTGGTATCACCGTTGTTAGTTAAAGCAGGGCTTCGCTCATAATTATCTTTATGGCCTGAGCTCCAGGTGGAGTTAAGTTCTATATTCCTTGGATGGCAGGAGGCTGGGAGAGGGGGGGGGGAGTGGTAATGTTACAAAGGTGTATAAATCGTGAGGGGAATAAATAGAATTGATGCACTGTCATTTACCCAGAATGGAGAAGCAAATAACAGAGATCAGAGGGTTAAGAGAGGCTAGATTTACAAGGAACTGGAAGGAAAGACCTTAACACTCAGATGGTGATGGGTATAAAGAACGAGCTAACAGTAACGGTAGTTGAGACATGTTGAAGATCGTGCATTTATACATCCACAACATTTGCAATATAGCTACCAAATCGACTTTAGCAATAAGTAAGCATGATCGGCTATTTCTATTTCTATTGTTCGGCTTGAACTGATTTTGGAGCAATGTTCAGCTGCGATGGCGATGTAATTTTCACTCTAACTCAGGTGCGCTTGAGTTGTGCGAAGTATGCATTTGTTTCGGACTATCAGTTATTTTATTGGGTCACTCATTTCGGACATTCGATACGTTTTCCTCACTCCACGGGTGTCATCTGAGTCTTCTACGTTTATATTGCTTCACACTTGTATTTCAGAATCCCGGCAATTACTACGCTCCAGGTGATCTGGGAATAAGTGTAGGGATAGGGCGAGGGCATCGTCCGTGGACCTGTTGTGGCGGTAGGCAAACTGCAGTGGGTCAAGGACGCTGGCTAGACTTGATATAATGCGTTCCATTGCAAGCCTCCCAAAACATTTCATGATGGTGGATGTCAAGGCCACTGTTCGGTGGTCGTTTAAACTTGAGGTTTTGCCTTTCCTCGACACTGGAATGATGGTGGTCTTCAAGAGGCAGTTGGGTACCTGAGAACGGAGTAGGGAAAGAACAAAGATGTCCACGAATACAGCTGCCAGCGTTTCCGCTCAGCTACTAAGGACACGGCCAGGAACTCCGTCTAGGCCTGTTGCTTTTCGTGGATTTACCCACAGCAAGGCCGCTCTAACCTCTGCAACTGTCACCCTGGGGAGAGGCACACTGGAGTCTGAAGAGCCAGAAGTCACCATACAAAAGTATTCAGTTCATCAGGTTGGTTTGCACTATCACCAATGATATTGGCTGAACATTCTTTTTTTTTTTTTTTTATTAAATTTTTATTATTTATTTTTTATTTTTTACAGAACTTTTTGGAAAACAACCCCCCCCCCACCCTTCCCCCCCACCCCCCTTATACTAACCCCAAATAAGAAAAAGAAAGAAAAGAAAAAAAGATTAAAGACTGCCTGGTTGTTGGTGGTCCTGCACACGCCCCATGGAATTCCAAACAGAATAAACTGTATATGTATATACATCTCTCCCAAAAGAACCATTGTAAATATGAACAATTCTTCTATATATATATAGGCCCCTCTTTTGTAGATAAGGACGCCAGATATTTAAAAAAGTATCATATTTGTTCCTTAAATTATAAGTAATTTTTTCAAGTGGGATACAGTTAGAAATTTCATTATTCCAAAGGTCCATACTTAAATAGGAATCAGATTTCCAAGTAACTGCGATAGTTTTTTTGGCTACTGCTAATGCAATTTTTATAAATTCTTTCTGATATTTATTCATTTTAAGTTGTGGTCTTATTCCTTCAACATCACCCAATAACAAAAATCTTGGGTTGTATGGAAGTTGTATTCCGATAATCTGTTCTAAAAAGCTTCTTAAGTTTGTCCAAAAAGGTTGTATTTTTGAACAGGACCAAGTAGAATGAAACAAAGTACCAATTTCTTGATTGCACCGAAAACATTGGTCAGATAAACTTGAGTTTATTCTCTTTAATTTTTGTGGTGTGATATATAATTGATGCAGAAAGTTATATTGTACTAGTCTAAACCGAACATTTATTGTATTTTTCATACTGTCAAGGCATAGTTTTGACCAATTTGTTCCATCAATATTAATATTCAAATCCGTTTCCCATTTTCGCCTTGATATATGAATTCCTTGTTTAGGAGCCTTTTTTGAATTAGATTATATATAATAGAAGTAAAAAAAATGATTTGTCCTTTTTGAATTAGGTTTTCAATTTCCTTAGATTTCGGCAATAACATTGTTTGACCCAATTTATCTTTTAAATAAGCTCTTAATTGAAAGTAACAGAAAAGGGAATTATTTGATATATGATATTTATTTTTCAATTGTTCAAATGACATCAATATACCTTTTTCAAAGCAATCACCTATATATCTAATCCCTTTTTGATGCCACCTATATAGAAGCTGGTTATCCATTGTAAAAGGTATCAATCTATTCTGAATCAAAGTTGTCTTTCCTAATAAAGATTTTTTTGTTTCATCCTCAAAATTTACCTTATTCCATAATCCGATCAAGTGTTTTAATAATGGAGATTCTTTCAGTCCCCGTATCAATTTAGGTTCCCATTTATATATAAAGTCTTCTGGTATATTTTCTGGTATATTTTCTCCTATTTTATCTAGTTCTATTCTTATCCATGCCGGGTTTTTTTCTTCAAAAAGTGATGCAATAAACCTCAGTTGTCCCACTTCTGACACCATGTAAAAGGATGCCACTCGTAGGCAGAGTCTTTTACTATATATAAGTTTATTCATAACACTGCACATACATTATGCCCTAGCTGTCCGTGGTCATCACTGGCACTAGAGAGCGAGCTGGAGGTGGGGAAGTTACAATTATACCAAAGACAATGGGGAGTGGTTAGTAGTGGTGAGGTCACTATGTTAAAGGAACATGCACTGATCTACATCCTTCCTCTTGGAAACAAAGTGACCACGGCTCATGCGCTAGGCTCAAACTACAAGCAGACTACTCGTACACACCGTACCGGACAGGCGGCCTGACCACTCTCCCAGAGCGGGTGCGCAACCCACCATCCCCGCCGGTCGAAGGAGCAGCATGAACGGGTGCGGGTACAGAGGCCGGGGAACCAGGGGAAGGAGGAGGACTGGGAAGCGATGCACGCACAGGCGAGGGAGGGGTAGGTAGCTGGGGCGACTGCGGATGTACCGGAGCAGGAGGCACATCAGGCACCTTGTAGTGGACGGGAGGCGAATACGGGATCGCGGGGGGCGGTGCAGGTTCGTTTACCAGCATCAGGTGCTGGCGGGTACGACGGTACACGGTGCCCTCGTAGTTGACCAGGTACGACCGTGGAGAGTCAGCATTGCCGACGACCACGGCCAGCCGGTGGTGGCCGGAGGACGACTCCATCCGGACAACCTGGCCAGCGAACAAAGGTGGAAGGGGACGGGACGATTTGTCAAAGGAGCGCTTCCGAATGAGCTGCTTCTCAGTGATGCGCTCCCTGACAGCGGCAGGGCTCCGAGCCGTGGGTTTCAGGGATTGCTGGGAGACGGGGATGGGGGGTCTAGTGGTGCGGGACAGGAGGCGCTGCGCAGGGGAACCGAGCGCGGGGTCCCGGGAGATGTTGCGGAGGTTGAGGAGGGCAAGGTACAAGTCCGAACTGTCAAGCCGGCAACGTTCCATCAGCTCCTTAGCGCTGCGGACAGCGCGCTCTGCAAGTCCATTGCTTTGCGGGTACTCGGGGCTGCTGGTGATGTGGCGGAAGTTCCAGCGATTTGCAAAAACAGCAAACTCCGCGCTGGTAAACTGGCTGCCGTTGTCGGACTGGAGAGATGCCGGGGAACCAAAGGTCGAGAAGTGGCGGCGAAGCTTCCCGATGACGGCAGCAGACGTGAGGGACGGCAGCAGGTCCACCTCGAACCAGCTTGAGTAGGAGTCCACCAGGACCAGGTAGTGTTTGCCACGCCACTCGAAAATATCGGCGGCAACAGCCGTCCACGGCAACTCGGGAGCCGGCTGCTGCAGGAGAGGCTGACGCTGCTGATGAGGTAATAGGCTGTTGCAGGCAGCGCAGGCGGAGACCCTGTCCCGGATCTCCTTGACCATGCCAGGCCAGTAAAACTGTGCTTGGGCCTGGGATAACGTGGCCTCCACCCCTGGGTGTCCGTTGTGGGCGGTGTGGAAGTAGTGATCGCGCAGCGCAGCCGGCACCACAACCTTGTGACCCTTCACCACCACACCCGCGTGCAGCACCAGTTCATCCCGAACCAGGAAGTAGGGCACGGCACCAGCCGGCAGGGAAGACCGTCGTTCAGGCCAGCCACGGCGGATGACGCCCGCAAGCTGTTGGAGGTCCGGATCCGCGGCAGTGTGTGTGACCAGGGACTGCAGCTGCCAAGATGGAACAATGTTGACGTTCAACACCATCAGGTCCGCCGATTCGTACGGATGGCGGGAAATGGAAGGTAGTGGGGCGCGGGACAGAGTGTCTGCCACGAACATCTCCTTGCCTTTGCGGTACACGATTTCGAATTGAAAACGCTGCAGCTGCAGCATCATTCGCTGCAGGCGGGACGATGCTGCGTGGATGGGCTTGTTTAAAATCGAGACCAGCGGCTGGTGGTCAGTTTCGATGGTGAAAGTTTTTCCCAGAACGTAGTCTCTGAACTTGGAGCAAGCGAACACCACGGCAAGGAGCTCCTTCTCAATCTGCGCGTAGCGCTGTTCAGCAGGGGTCATTGTTCGAGAGGCATAGGAGACGGGCAGCTGTCGGTCGTCGTAGAGCTGCAGGCAGGCAGCACCCAGGCCGAACCGAGATGCATCGCAGGTGAGGACAATTGGCCTGTTTAAGTCGAAAAACCGCAAAGTCGGGGTCCGCGCGAGTCTGGACCTCAGGGCTACGAAGGCCGATTGGTGGTGAGGGAGCCAGACCCAGGCATTGTCCTTCTTGGTCAGCTCTCTCAGGGGGGCACTTAGTTCGCTGAGGTCGGGTATGAACTTACCCAGGTAGTTGACCATGCCCAGGAAGCGCTGCAGGCCGGGCACGTCAGTGGGAGCGGGCATTTCGGTGATCGCCGCCGTCTTCTCGGGGTCTGGCTTCAGGCCCCCCGCCGTGAAAACGTGGCCTACGTAGGTGACTTCCGCAACGCGGAACCGACACTTCCTTCGATTAAGCTTGAGGTTTATCTCACGAGCCTTGTCCAGGACTTGGCGGAGGTGTCGGTCATGCTCAGCAATGTCCCTCCCGTACACCAGGATGTCATCCACGATGATGGCGCACGGCAACCCAGCAAACAGCTGCTCCATCGTACGCTGAAAAACCTCGCTTGCCGAGTTGATACCAAAAGGCATGCGGAGGAAACGGAACCTGCCGAACGGTGTGCTGAAGGTGGTCAGGAAGGAGGAACGTGCGTCCAGCGGGATCTGCCAAAAGGAGCTCTTGGCATCCAGGACCGAGAAAACTGTGGCTGGACCGACCTGTGCCGCGACGTCCTCCACCGTCCGCATGGGGTAGTGCGGGCGTTTAATAGCCAGGTTCAGGTCCTTGGGGTTGATACAGATCCTGATCTCGCTCGCGTCCTTCTTGGCAGCGACCACCATGGTGGAGACCCACTGGGTGGGGGCACTCACCTCCTTGAGGATGCCCAAGTCCACCATGCCACGTAGTGTGGACTCCACGCGGCCCTTCATGGCAAAAGACACACGGTGGGCCGGTCTGACCACTGGGTCGACCCCCGGGTCCACAACGATCTTGTAGGCACAGGGCAGCTTCCCCAGGACGTCATCAAATCGGTCAGGGTACTCGACCAGGGGGTCCATGGGGGCCTGCACCAGGTGGATGTCGCGGTGAAATGAGACCAAACCAAAGTCCTGGCATGCACGGGCGCCCAGCAGGGTGACGTTTTCAGATGCTAGCAGGAGGAACGTGAGGGGCCGAGAGGTATCCAGAACAGTACAGACATCCTTTTACAGTTTGCTTTATAATAATTCTTAAAGTTCGGAAGTTGTAACCCTCCTGAATCAAACTTCCATGTCAATTTTTCCAACGATATTCTTGACATTTTACCTTTCCAAAGAAATTTCCGCACATATTTATTTAACTCTTGAAAAAACTTCTGTGGTACTTGTATTGGTAATGTTTGGAATAAATATTGTAATTTCGGAAATATATTCATTTTAACGGCATTAACTCTTCCTATTAATGTTATTGGTAATGTCATCCATTTATCAAGGTCCTCTTTTATTTTTCTTAGTAATAATAAATAATTTAATTTATATAAATTCTTCATATCATTATCAATTCTTATACCTAAATACTTTATACCAATTAATGGCCATCTAAATTGGGTTAGTAATCGACATTGAGTGTAATCTCCTTTAGTAAGGGGTAAAATTTCACTTTTATCCCAATTTATTTTATAACCTGATATTCTTCCATATTCTCATCTAAAAGATAGTTTGCGCAACGAATCTAATGGTTTTGTTAAGTGTATCAAAACCTCATCTGCAAATAAATTAATCTTAAAGTCTGAAGAAGGGTCTCGACCCGAAACGTCACCCATTCCTTCTCTCCCGAGATGCTGCCTGACCTGCTGAGTTACTCCAGCATTTTGTGAATAAATCGATTTGTACCAGCATCTGCAGTTATTTTCTTATAATCTTAAATTCTTCCTGATTGACTTTAAAACCCTTAATATCTGGGTCAGTTCTAATTAGTTCAGCTAACGGTTCTATCGCCAGGACAAATAAAGCAGGTGATAATGGGCATCCTTGTCTAGTTGACCTTTTTAATTGAAACGGTGTTGAAATTTGGCCATTTGTCGCTACCTTAGCTTTGGGATTCACATTTAGAGTTTTAATCCAGTTTATAAAAGTTGTTCCTAACCCATATTTTTCCAATACTTTATATAAAAAATCCCACTCTAACCTATCAAATGCTTTTTCTGCATCCAGAGCTGCTGCTACACTTATTTCATTCCTCTTTTGTGCCAAATGCATTATACTAAGTAACCTAGTTACATTATCTGCAGAATGTCTATTTTTAATAAATCCAGTTTGATCCATATGTACTAATTTTGTTAAATACTTAGACAATCTATTAGATAAAATTTTTGCTACTATTTTATAATCTGTATTCAGCAAAGATATAGGTCTATATGATGTTGGTTTTAAAGGATCCCTATCTTTTTTTGGTATTACTGTTAAAATCGCTGTCGTAAAAGACTCTGGGAGGTTATGTGTTCTTTCCGCCTGCTGTATAACCTCCATAAAAGGAGGAATTAATAATTATTTAAATTTTTTATAAAATTCTGGCGGGAACCCATCTTCTCCTGGGGATTTATTACTCTGTAGTGATATTAACACTTCTGTGACCTCTTTTAATGAAAAAGGCATATCTAATCCCATCTGTTCTTCTAAATTTAATTTAGGAAGGTTTATTTGTGCTAAAAAAATCTATCTCATTAGTATCTTTTTGTGATTCTGACGTATAATTCAGATTTTTTTTTAAAAAAGGTTTCATTAATTTCTAAAGGTTTATAAGTAATTTTATTTGTATTTATTCTAATAGCGTTAATCGTTCTCGAAGACTGTTCGGCTTTCAACTGCCAAGCAAGGACCTTATGTGATCTCTCTCCTAACTCATAGTACTCTGTTTAGTTCTCATAATTGCTTTTTCTGTTCGGTATGTCTGTAATGTATTATATTGTAACTTCTTATTGTAACTTATTATATTGTAACTTCTTATTGATAAGTTGTCTTCGTTTCTCATCCGTTACATACCTTTGAGATTCTTTTTCTAATTTTGTAATTTCTTTCTCCAATTGCTCTACTTCGGCCATATATTCTTTCTTAATTTTGGAAGTATAACTTATTATCTGTCCTCTCAAATATGCTTTCATTGCATCCCATATAACAAATTTATCATCAACTGAATTGGAATTTGTATCTAAATAAAATTGAATATGTCTTCTCATAAACTCACAAAAATCTTCTCGATTTAATAATGTTGAATTAAATCTCCATCTATAAGTAATTTCCTCTATCCATCATTACCATCGACATTGTTAAAGGGAAGTGATCTGATAATGTTCTTGCTTTATATTCAACATTTTTCACTCTGTCCTGTATGTTTGTTGATAATAAAAAGAGATCAATCCTCGAATAAGTTTTATGTCTATATGAGTAAAAAGAATAATCTCTTTCTCTTGGGTTAAGTCTTCTCCATATATCGGTTAGATTTAAATCTTTCATCAATGACAAAGTTAATTTTGCTATTTTCGTTTTTGTAACTGTCCTAACTGATCTATCTAAAACTGGGTCTAAGCAAAAATTAAAGTCTCCACCTATTAGTATTTTATCTTGGGCATCGGCCAGATTCAAAAAAGTTTCTTGTATAAATTTTATATCATTTTCATTTGGTGCATAAATATTCATCAAGGTCCATAATTCCGAAAAGAGTTGGCAATGTATAATCACATATCTTCCCGCAGGATCAATAATTGTATTTTGTATTTTGATTGGTAATGTTTTATTAATCAAAATTGCAACTCCCCTCGCTTTTGAATTGAATGAAGCTGCAGTAACCGTTCCCACCCAGTCTCTTTTTAATTTCTGATGTTCCATCTCTGTTAAATGAATTTCCTGCAAAAAAGCTATATCTATCTTCATTTTTTTAATATGTGTTAAAATTCTTTTTCTTTTTACCGGCCCATTTAACCCATTAACATTAAAACTCAAAAGTTCAGTAATTTAACCATTATTCTTAACAAAATTACTCCTATCTATAACATTACTTAACACCTCGTTTCTCATGGTTCTTTGGGGAGTTTCCTTAAAATTCACCATGTTGCTGTACATCCCCCCCCCCCCCAACATCCAGGCTAAAAGATGAAAAAGAAAAATAAATAGTTAAAGAAACCCAAAATAACCCCCTACTAATGCTGTTTATAAAAAAGAAAACAGCATTACCTCCCTCCATTTTACGGGTCATGGACACGCCATGAATACACACATGAATCCCGCAGTCATCAATTGGTGGTTCTCCACCCCCCCCCCCCCGAACTAGCATAACCTTTTCTCCCAATCATTATTCATTCAATCTTTACATTTCATATCCTTTATCTTCTCTCCATTCATATCCGTTTCAATCCATGTCTCATTGTCGTTCTTCTTGTATCTGGTGAGCCTTTGGAAGTTTTAAAGCAAATTCCTCAGCTTCCTGGTAATCAGTAAAAAATTTGTTTCCTTCTCTTTCTATAAAAATATTCAGTGTTGCAGGGTATCGCAGGTAAAATCGATAACCTTTTTGCCACAGGGCTTTTTTCGCAGGGTTGAATTCCTTCCTTCTCTTCAAAAGCTCATAACTTATATCAGGATAGAAAAAAAGGTTATTCTCTCCACTTTTCGGAGGAGTAGAATTCTTTATGCATTGTGCAGCCGCCTTCAAAATTCTTTCTTTATCTTGATATCTCAATAATTTTATCAGAATTGATCTCGGATACTGACCCTGTTTTGGACTTGGTCTTAATGCCCTATGTGCCCTTTCAATTTCAATTTCGATTTCACTTTTTTCCATTCCCAAAATATTCGGAATCCATTTTTGAAAGAATTCTATTGAATCTTCTCCCTCTGCGCCTTCTTCAAGACCAACAATCTTTATATTGTTTCGTCTACTAGTATTCTCCAACAAGTCCAGTTTTTCAAATATCTGTTTCCTTTCTGTTATCCAAGCAGTTACGTTGTCTTCGATCTTATTCACTCTTTCAGTAGTATCTTCAGTCTTAACTTCCAATTTTTAAACTTTTTTATCCAATTTATCCATTTTTTTTAAACTTCTGTTGGTGGCGATGGTATTATTTTTTAATTGTTCACATACTTCTTGTAAGATCTCTTCCATACTTCCCCTATATTTTTTACTTTCAATTTTACCTTTAGGTCTATCAAATAGGCAAGGTTCATCTTCTGATGAATCTTCTTGATCGTCTGTATGTTCTTGGTCCTGGTCCTGGTCGATGTCACTATCTGTGGCAGAGGCATCCTGGGATTGTAGTTTCTTTAACTTCCCTTGTGACAATTCGCGCATGCACGGTTCCCCTTGTTCGCGCATGCGCGGTTCCCCGTATTCACGCGAGGCATGCTTCTTCCTCCCGGGTGCCGCCGCTCCTGCTTGCCATTCTTCGGGATCAGTCCTCTCAACTTGAGCACGAGGATTCTCCATCGCAACAGGGCCTCCTTCCCTCTTCTCACCCGATCTCTTTAAACCAATATGTTTCTTCAGTTTTTGTTTAGGAGACATGTTTCAATAATCCCCCGATCTTTATAGAGAATTATAGACTTTCTAAGAAACTTTTGTTGAATTTTTTTTTAACTTACTCGGTACTTTTCTAAGTTTTGTTCGGAGGAGCTGGAAGACCACAACCTGTGCCTACGTCATCACGTGCCGTCCCCGAACATTATTTGCATCCATTTATCTTAATCAGACCATGCCACATTCTCCGTGTGACCCAGAGGTTGTACTTGGACTTAAGTTTCTCCCGGTATTGTCTCTTGGCACCCTTGATGGCTTTGCGGAGACCACAGACTCTTCACACCACGGGACCCACTCACAAGTTAGGATACTCTCGACCTAGTGTTATCGTCCGGATTCACAATCTACAACATTGAAACTACTGAGGCCTGTCTATCGGACCACAGCGCTATCATTTTTGACGCATCTCTGCCTTTATCTCCCGCAAAATCTCATCTCCCTGTTCGCTACTCCCGCGACATAAATTCATTGCCTGCCAGTAAATTCTCCGAGGCTCTCACAGCTGCCCCCAACATCTGCACTATTGAGGCTTCTCCCCCCCATCTCAGCACTGAGGATCTCACCTCTTTATTTAATATCACTTGCTCTTCCATCCTGGATTCTATCGCTCCCCTTAAAATGAAAAAGCCTAAGCCCAAAGGTCGGCCTTGGCTCAATGACACCACCAAAGCCCTAAGAAGGGAGTGCAGAAAATCAGAACGGAGGTGGAAATGTGACAAGCTTCAAATTTCCTTCGAAATTCTGAGAAACAATCTTCTCAAATACCAGGAAGCAGTAAAGTCTGCTAGAGCACAATACTTCTCCGACCTTATTTCCAAAAACTCTCATAACTCCAAGGTCCTATTTAGCACAATTACCTCTGTCATATGTCCCGCCCCCAGTACCAGCTTAGTTAGGTCCCCTGCTAAGTGCGAAGAATTCGCTAAATTTTTCACCAGCAAAGTTGAGAACATTAGAATGAACATTTCCCCTCCCACCCGTGACCTAGCTGTCTCACGAGTCTGTTCATCTAAATTGGACTGTTTCCAACCCGTCACTCTATCCTCCCTTGCAAAGCTTGTCTCCGCTATGAAACCTGCAACCTGCCCCCTTGATCCTGCCCCCACTGCCCTTCTGAAGGATGTCATTGCAATAGTCGCTCTATTATCATCAGTTCTCTGGCCACTGGAACTGTTCCAACCAGTTTCAAGCACGCGGTGGTCCAGCCCCTACTGAAAAAACCTAACCTAGACCCCACCTTGCCTAGTAACTACAGACCCATTTCCAAACTGCCATTCCTGTCAAAAGTCCTTGAAAAGGCAATTCTAAACCAATTAGTGCCATACCTACACCAAAACACCATCCTGGAAAGTTTCCAGTCAGGTTTCAGAGCCCACCACAGCACAGAGTCTGCCTTGTTGAAGGTACACAACGACCTGCTTCTCGCCATCGACACCGGCGACTGTGCAATCCTGCTCCGTCTCGACCTCAGCGCAGCGTTCGATACAGTGGACCACACCATCCTTATTGACCGTCTCCGGTACGCGGTTGGCATTGATGGCACTGCCGTGAGCTGGTTCGCTTCCTACCTCAAAGTTAGGAGTTTCGCCATCAACATAGGCAGTTATTCCTCTGCTCCAGCTAGCCCCTCCTGCGGAGTTCCACAAGGCTCCATCCTAGGCCCCATTCTCTTCTCTCTATACATGCTCCCCCTTGGCCAAATCATTCAAAGGCACGGCATTTCTTTCCACTGCTATGCCGATGACACTCAGCTTTACCTCCCCCTGAAGCCCAACAACCAGTCAAATTTAAACAGCCTCTTACACTGCCTTGAGGACATAAAATGTTGGATGGCACAGAACTTCCTCTAATTAAACGAGAGCAAGCCTGAGGTCATCCTATTAGGCCCCCCGACTCCATCAAATCGATAACAGGCAGTCTTGGAAGCCTATCCTGCCTAGTCAAACCGCATGTCAAAAACCTCGGCATGTTATTTGACTCTGCATTAAAATTTGACAAGCAAGTCAACGCTGTGGTAAAAGCCAGCTTCTTCCAACTTCGTACCATAGCTAAAATCAAACCTTTCCTCCAATTCGACGGCACTGAAAAAACCATTCACGCTCTCATTTCCTCCCGCCTAGACTACTGCAACTCCCTATACACTGGGATCAGCCAATCTTCCCTGTCCCGCCTGCAACTGGTCCAAAACGCCGCAGCGAGACTCGTGACGAGTACCCGTAAAAGGGACCACATCACGCCGATTCTGGCCTCTCTCCACTGGATCCCTGTACGGTACAGGATCAACTTCAAGCTCCTCCTATTCACATATAAAGCCCTAAATGGACATTCCCCCCACTACATCAAAAATCTTCTAACCCACCTCTCTAACTCCAGGTCCCTCAGGTCGGCCGACTTGGGGCTACTCACTATCCCGCGGTCTAGGCTTAAGCTCAGGGTTTAACACGCTTTTGCGGTTGCAGCTCCTAGACTGCGGAACAGCATCCCTCTCCCCATCAGAACTGCCCCCTCCATCGACTCCTTTAAGTCCAGGCTCAAAACCTATTTCTACTCCCTAGCGTTTGAGGCCCATTGAGGAGGCGCTGTGAACTGTTTTGTATGTGCTGATATGTTTGTGTGCTACTGTATGTTTCATTTTTTCCTTAGTACCTCAACAGATGTACAGCACTTTGGTCAACGTGGGTTGTTTTTAAATGTGCTATACAAATAAAATTGACTTGACATGACTTGACTATATGCAAGCCCTCTTGAAATAAATGCTATTAAATAAGAGGAATATATCGGGTAGATGCACAGAGTCCCTTGCCCAGAGTAGGGGAAATGAGAACCAGAGGACAAAGGTTTAAGGTGAGGGGGGAAAGATTTAGAAGGAACCCGAGGGGCAACTTTTCCACACAGCGGGTGGTGGGTGTATGGAGCGAGCTGCCGGAGAAGGAAGTTGAGGCAGGGACTATCACACAGTTTAAGAGACACTTGGACAGGTACATGGATATGACAGGTTTGGAGGGATATGGGCCAAACGCGGGCACGTGGGAATAGTGTAAATAGGGCATGTTGGTCGGTGTGGGCAAGTTGGGGCGAAGGTAGGGCCTGTTTCCACGCTGCATCACTCTGTGACTCTAAATACTAACTCCGTGCAGTAGTCTGATTGTGGAGAGAAAGAAACTGTTCCTGATAAACTCCGGAACTCCCCGTAAAGTGGCAACACAAGTAGGCAGAGCGGTGAAGAAGGCGTGTGGTCCGCTTGCCTTCATCTGCCGCGGAATCGAGTTCAAGAGCCAGGACGTCAAGATGCATCTCTCCAGGACTTTGGTCAGGCTGCATTTGGAGTATTGCACGCATTTCTGTTCGTCCCACACTACAGGAAGGATGTGGGGGCTTTGAAGAGGACGAGAGGGGAGTCACAGAGACAGGGAGAGGGAGTTTAGGGGCCGGAGGGGAGGGGTTCACAGAGACAGGAGGGGGTGTAGGGGCGGGAGGGGAGGGTGTCACAGAGACGAGGAGAGTGTGGGGTGTAAGGGCAGGAGGGAGGGGGTCATAGAGAGGGGGTGTAAGGGCAGGAGGGATGGGGTCATAGAGAGGGGGTGTAGGGACCGGAGGGGAGGGGGTCACAGAGATTGGTGGAGGAAACACTCTCTCCAGTCCCCAGGGAAGAGGCACAGGGACAGCTGTTACATCCCATGGCGGCTAACCGTTCTAACCGCACTTCCCAAGAATGGCGTTGGAGAGAGAAGTGGGGGCGAGCAGGAGGAGAGTTGGGGAAAAGAGAGAGAGCGACAGATAGGGAGAGATAGCTGAGAAGACGAAAGGGGAAGAGATGGAGGGGCAGTGAATTATCAAAGGGAGATTGGGAAGATGAAGAGGGAGGGGTGTTCAGAGCGAGTGGGTTGGCAAAAGGGAGAGAGGGGAGCGTGAGATAGATAGAGAGAAACTGAGGGAGAGATGCAGTGAGAGTGAGAGGGGAGGGAGGGGTAAGGGGTGAAAGGTTGACAGAGACAGAGGCGCAGAGAGAGAGAACAGGGAGGGTAGGAGAGAGAGTCACAGTTCAAAGAGAGGAGAGCAGTAAGGATGGAGGGAGAGAGAAAGGGAGGATGGAGATGTGCCGCATCATTCGCTGTATTATTTGTGTTTCGAACAATTCTGAAGCCACAATGTTTCTGTTCTCTGAGTGTGGTGAGTCTTTGGGTCGTTCCTGCTCAGAGGTGACGAAGGCAGAGAATGTTATTGTCCCGGCGCAAAATCAGACCCACTGCAGGCAAGCAAGGAGTGAATGGTTACCGGCCTCGCCAGGAGTGTGGGGGTGAGGTTGCAGTCAGTTAAGCCGCGATCATATTGAGTGTTGAAACAGAGTACAGGGGCCATTTTATAGCGAGGTGATCTGTTGAACTAATTCCACAACCTGTGGACAAATGTCGACCAGTCCACCTTCAAACTGGGCACCAGAAGCCATGAGAGGGTCCCTAGAATTTGGGATTGCCTTAGTGAGTGAAGCGGATTGAAGGAAATCAGACAAACAACATGAGGCGGAGATTTGGACCAGATGGAGTTTGAAACAATATCTCCTTTGCTGGAGCAATGCCGCTCCCAATTTCCATCCCTCAGTATCGCCACAATTCCCAGTCTTTGGAGTTTCTCAATCAATTCCCTGAATAAGTCACGGCCTGTCTCAGCAGGGATTTCATTTGGCTGATGTCATCTGTTTGCGAATCATTTCAAAATCTCTATTTTTTAACTCTGTTGAAACTTCGCTGTCCCGGTGGAGACGGAAAATGGTATAAAATCTCCGGGAATGTTCTGCCCCGGCATTTCATTCCGAGAGATTACCGGTGGCTCACGGGGACACGTCGCTGGGCAGAGAACATGCACAGTGAGAAGCTCATTGAATATTACGCCGTGGAGAAAATCTTGTACGTGATCATTGCTGCCGTTGGAGTCCCTGGTAAGTGAGCAGAACAATTCAAGTTTTATAACTCCGTCTGTTAACCGGTGTTGACCTGATTCTGATCGTGTTACATGATTCCCAACTGATGGACGTTGTGCAAGAATATGTGAATTATATCAATCCTCTCAGTGAAATATTTTTGAATTAACGCTGTGGTTTTTCTTATTTTCAGACAGCCGAAACTAACCCTCTCTTTCTCCCACTGCTGGGACCCACTAGAATGTTGTTCCTGCCTTCAGTGGGACCTTGCCCAGAGTTGTCCCAGTGCTCGGGACAGGCAGCTCTCCGGGACGGTGTGACTGGGAAGGGGTTTACATTGTAAAGTTCACTGTGTCTGAGTTATTGATCAGAGTGAACACACGCTGCTGTGGACACGTCTCACTGTGGAGTCTGTCACAGTCGGATTCAACCTGCCTGTTGGTCAATAATTGGATCGATCTCCTGAAGCGGTGGCCGCGGATCTACCGGCGTGTGTTGTTACCGAACTGAACTCACTGTGGAATGAATCCATTAACGGAGCCACTGCTGCCGGATCCTAAGTTGTCCCTGCCGTCCCTCTGCAATCCTCCTCGTCCCCATCAGATGCCGAGTTCCCAGAGCTCTGGTTAAACGCGGCCGGTCACGGTTAAGTCTGTGAAACCGGCCCCATCAGAGACTGTGAGCGGGGTTAACTGTAGACAGGACCATTCCGCCTATTGTAGCGGGCGGCTGCTCGTTCCCTCCCCGCCCTTTACCCCGCCCGTCGCCTTATCTCTTCTCCCCTGAAGCAGGCAGGTCGGGCACAGTCGGAGCCGGGTCTGACATTGTTAAACCTGCAGCCGCGCACCGACTCCAACACTCCTGATCTTCAGCTGAAAGTGGAGCCGGTGTTCAGCCCCGGAGACCGTGTTCAGTAATGCCCAGTGTCCGTCCCCTTCTCTTTCCGCAGTGAATTTAGTGGCGATTGTGATCCTGTCCCGGGGAAAGTGCGGCCTCTCCACCTGCACCACTCGCTACCTGGTGGCCATGGCAGCGGCCGATCTACTCACCCTGATCACCGAGGTCATTTTGTTTCAGATCCGATCTCATTACTTTTATTGGAGTTTCCTGTCCATCACCCCTGTGTGCCGTGTTAACACTGTACTGCAGTTTGCAGCTTCAGACTGTTCTGTCTGGTTCACCGTCACTTTCACCTTTGATCGCTTTGTCGCCATTTGTTGCCAGAAGCTGAAAACAAAATATTGCACCGGGAAAACTGCGGCTGCGGTTCTCGCAACAGCCGGCGTTCTGCTGTGTCTGAAAAACGTTCCCCGCTACTTCACACGGCAACCCCGGACAATCATCGACAATGTCCCGTGGGGCTGTGACATGGTGGACAGTTATTACACTGACCCCGGGTGGGTGGCATTTGACTGGTTCGACACGGTTTTAACTCCGCTCCTCCCTTTCGCTGTGATCCTGCTGCTCAACGCTCTGACAGTCCGGCACATTTTAGTGGCCAGTCGGGTCCGTCAGGGGCTGAGGGGTGAGAGCAAGGGGAGAAGCGCAGTGACCCGGAGATGGAGAGCAGGAGGAGGTCTGTGGTTTTACTCTTCACCATCTCCGGCAGCTTCATCCTCCTGTGGATGACGTATGTTGTAAACTTCGTCTATTATCAGATCACAGGAACTGCAACTGATCCGAATGATTCTCAATATATCTTTAACTACGTCGGGTATTTGCTGAGGAATCTCAGCTGCTGCACCAACACATTTATTTACGCGGCGACCCAGTCCAAGTTCAGGGAGCAGGTGAAGAGCGCGGTGAAATACCCGCTCACCTCAGCGCTGCGGCTCATTAATAAACCCGCGCCCTGAGCGCATCCCAGAGGGCGGCCGCAGTCTCTCCGCTCCGGGCTCCGGCTCCTCACATTCACCGCCGCATCTTCCAGCTGTCAGTCCCTGACGGATGATCCCATCGCCGGCCCCGCTCCGGGACCCCCAGCCCCTCACATTCACCCAATCAAAGACGCAGATTAAGCAGGAAAAATAACACCATTGCCTGTCATATATATTGGTCATTTTTAATGACAGTCCCTGATCATTGAAGTGTTTATTTCAGTTTCTACCTCCTCATTCTCACCCTCCCGCCCTCCGCACTGGGGACCGGTCAGGGGTAGGGTGGGTGGGCCTCCGCCCCCCTCTCTCCCCCTCTCCCTCTCTCTTCCGT
>NW_027602283.1:0-41576 GCF_053455715.1 Rhinoraja longicauda
GAATGGTGGCCGATTAGGAGAAGGGGAGACGCAACGGGACCTGGGTGTCGTAGTGCACCAGTCATTGAAAGTAGGCATGCAGGTGCAGCGGGCAGTGGAGAAAGCCAATGGTATGTTGGCATTCATAGGGAGGGGATTTGAGTATAGGAGCAGGGAGGTTCTGCTGCAGTTGTACAGGGCATTGGTGAGACCGCACCTGGAGTATTGCGTACCGTTTTGGTCTCCTAGTTTGAGTTTAGGAGCAAAGGGGTCCTTCTGCAGGCATACAGGGCCCTGGTGACATCGCACCTGGAGTATTGCGTACAGTTTTGGTCTCCTAATCTGAGGAAAGACATTCTTGCCATGGAGGGAGTACAGAGAAGGTTCACCAGATTGATTCCTGGAATGGCAGGACTTTCATATGAAGATAGACTGGATAGACTCGGCTTGTACTCGCTGGAATTTAGAAGATTGAGGGGAGAAACGTACAACATTTTTAAGGGGTCGGACAGGCTAGATGCGGGAAGATTGTTCCCGATGTTGGGGTAGTCCAGAACCAGGGGTCACAGTTTAAGGATAAAGGGGAAGTCTTTAAGGACCGAGATGAGAATTTTTTTTTCACACAGAGAGTGGGTACTGATTGAGAATGATCAGCCGCGATCACATTGAATGGCGGTGCGTACAGGCTCGAAGGGCCGAATGGCCTCCTCCTGCACCTATTGTGAGAGAGAGGAGGGGGAGAGAGAGAGGGAAGGGGAGCCAGCAAGCAAGGACAAACATTGACACAAAGAAACAGCGAGCACATGTGGCGGCCATTTTGTTGAAACAGTGAGCACATGTGGCGGCCATTTTGTTGAAATACACAGTGAGCACATGTGGCCCTTCATAAGCCCACAACTTCCCCAAGGCTCAGCGATCCCACCAATTATCAATTAGCAGCCCGCCCGACGGGCGACATTGTCCACACCCAGTCTCCACCTCTTGCTATTAAAAGATATTTTATAAATTAAAGCTCATAGCTTTTTGAGGTATAAAATATCTTTTTAATAACAAGCTTAAATTGCTCTCCCCCTTCTCTTTCCCCTCCTCTCTCTCTCCCCCTCTCTCTCCCCCTCCTCTCTCTCCCCCTCCTCTCTCTTCCCCTCCTCTCTCCCTCCCTCACTCCATCCCTCCCTCTCTCCCTCCCTCCCTCCATCCCTCCCTCTCTCCCTCCCTCACACCATCCCTCCCTCTCTCCCTCCCTCCCTCTCTCTCCCCCAAACAAAAAACTATGAGCTTTAAATTATAAAATATCTTTTAATAGCAAGAGGTGGATAGCCATCATGCACCATCTACACTAGTCCCACCGGCCCACACTGACCAACATGCCCCATCTACACTAGTCCCACCTGCCCACACTGACCAACATGCCCCATCTACACTAGTCCCACCCGCCCACACCGACCAACATGCCCCATCTACACTAGTCCCACCTGCCCACACCGGCCAACATGCCCCATCTACACTAGTCCCACCCGCCCACACCGTCAATCATGCCACATCTACACTAGTCCCACCTGCCCACACCGACCAACATGCCCCATCTACACTAGTCCCACCTGCCCACAATGACCAACATGCCCCATCTACACTAGTCCCACCCGCCCACACCGTCCATCATGCCCCATCTACACTAGTCCCACCCGCCCACACCGTCCATCATGCCCCATCTACACTAGTCCCACCCGCCCACACTGACCAACATGCCCCATCTACACTAGTCCCACCCGCCCACACCAACCAACATGCCCCATCTACACTAGTCCCACCTGCCCACACCGACCAACATGCCCCATCTACACTAGTCCCACCTGCCCACACCGTCCAACATGCCCCATCTGCACTAGTCCCACCTGTCCACACCGTCCAACATGCCCCATCTACACTAGTCCCACCTGCCCACACCGGCCAACATGCCCCATCTACACCAGTCCCACCTGCCCACACTGACCATCATGCCCCATCTACACTAGTCCCACCCGCCCACACCGACCAACATGCCCCATCTACACTAGTCCCACCTGCCCACACCGGCCAACATGCCCCATCTACACTAGTCCCACCTGCCCACACTGACCATCATGCCCCATCTACACTAGTCCCACCTGCCCACACTGACCAACATGCCCCATCTACACTAGTCCCACCTGCCCACACCGTCCAACATGCCCCATCTACACTAGTCCCACCTGCCCACACCGTCCAACATACCCCATCTACACTAGTCCCACCTGCCCACACCGGCCAACATGCCCCATCTACACTAGTCCCACCCGCCCACACAGACCAACATGCCCCATCTACACTAGTCCCACCTGCCCACACCGTCCAACATGCCCCATCTACACTATTCCCACCTGCCCACACTGACCAACATGCCCCATCTACACTAGTCCCACCCGCCCACACCGACCAACATGCCCCATCTACACTAGTCCCACCTGCCTACACCAGCCAACATGCCCCATCTACACTAGTCCCACCTGCCCACACTGACCAACATGCCCCATCTACACTAGTCCCACCTACCCACACAGACCAACATGCCCCATCTACACTAGTCCCACCTGCCCACACCGACCAACATGCCCCATCTACACTAGTCCCACCTGCCCACACCGTCCAACATGCCCCATCTACACTAGTCCCACCTGCCCACACCGTCCAACATGCCCCATCTACACTAGTCCCACCTGCCCACACCGGCCAACATGCCCCATCTACACTAGTCCCACCCGCCCACACCGACCAACATGTGCTAGGAGGATGCTTGGAGGCTGCAGAGTGACTTGGATAGATTAGGTGAGTGGGCAAATGCATGGCAGATGCAATATAATGTGGATAAATGTGATGTTATCCACTTTGGCGGCAAGAACAGGAAAGCAGAGTATTACCTGAATGGTGACCGATTGGGAGAAGGGGAGATGCAACGTGACCTGGGTGTCATGGTGCACCAGTCATTGAAAGCAAGCATGCAGGTGCAGCAGGCAGTGAAGAAAGCGAATGGTATGTTGGCATTCATAGCAAGAGGATTTGAGTATAGGAGCAGGGAGGTTCTGCTGCAGTTGTACAGGGCCTTGGTGAGACCGCACCTGGAGTATTGTGTGCAGTTTTGGTCTTCTAACCTGAGGATAGACTTTCTTGCCTTAGAGGGAGTACAGAGAAGGTTCACCAGGTTGATCCCTGGGATGGTGGGACTTTCATATGAGGAAAGACTGGATAGACTGGGCTTGTACTCGCTGGAATTTAGAAGACTGAGGGGGGATCTTATAGAAACATATAAAATTCTTAAGGGGTTGGAGAGGCTAGATGCGGGAAGATTGTTCCCGATGTTGGGGGAGTCCAGAACCAGGGGTCACAGCTTAAGGATAAGGGGGAAGTCTTTTAGGACCGAGATGAGAAAACATTTCTTCACACAGAGTGGTGAATCTGTGGAATTCTCTGCCACAGAAGGTAGTTGAGGCCAGTTCATTGGCTATATTTAAGAGTTAGATGTGGCCCTTTTTGCTAAAGGGATCAGGTGGTATGGAGAGAAGGCAGGTACAGGCTACTGAGCTGGATGATCAGCCAGAGAGATGGCGTCCTCTGTGGATGTGTTTGCACATTGACGCGATTCCAGTGAGTCAGTGATGCTGGATTTGATGTGTGAGAGGGCCAGCCTTTCAAAGCACTTCTGGATAAATCTGAGGTTTTCCACTTTGGTGGCAAGAACGGGAAAGCAGACTATTATCTGAATGGTGGCCGATTAGGAGAAGGGGAGACGCAACGGGACCTGGGTGTCGTGGTGCACCAGTCATTGAAAGTAGGCATGCAGGTGCAGCGGGCAGTGGAGAAAGCAGTATGTTGGCATTCATAGGGAGGGGATTTGAGTATAGGAGCAGGGAGGTTCTGCTGCAGTTGCACAGGGCATTGGTGAGACCGCACCTGGAGTATTGCCTACCGTTTTGGTCTCCTAGTTTGAGTTTAGGAGCAAAGGGGTCCTTCTGCAGTCGTACAGGGCCCTGGTGAGATCGCACCTGGAGTATTGCGTACAGTTTTGGTCTCCTAATCTGAGGAAAGACATTCTTGCCATGCAGGGAGTACAGAGAAGGTTCACCAGATTGATTCCTGGAATGGCAGGACTTTCATATGAAGATAGACTGGATAGACTCGGCTTGTACTCGCTGGAATTTAGAAGATTGAGGGGAGAAACGTACAAAATTTTTAAGGGGTCGGACAGCCTAGATGCGGGAAGATTGTTCCCGATGTTGGGGAAGTCCAGAACCAGGGGTCACAGTTTAAGGATAAAGGGGAAGTCTTTTAGGACCGAGATGAGAACTTTTTTTTCACACAGAGTGGGTACTGATTGAGAATGATCAGCCGCGATCACATTGAATTGCGGTGCGTACAGGCTCGAAGGGCCGAATGGCCTCCTCCTGCACCTATTGTGAGAGAGAGGAGGGGGAGAGAGAGAGGGAAGGGGAGCCAGCAAGCAAGGACAAACATTGACACAAAGAAACAGCGAGCACATGTGGCGGCCATTTTGTTGAAACAGTGAGCACATGTGGCGGCCATTTTGTTGAAATAAACAGTGAGCACATGTGGCCCTTCATAAGCCCACAACTTCCCCAAGGCTCAGCGATCCCACCAATTATCAATTAGCAGCCCGCCCGACGGGCGACATTGTCCACACCCAGTCTCCACCTCTTGCTATTAAAAGATATTTTATAAATTAAAGCTCATAGCTTTTTGAGGTATAAAATATCTTTTTAATAACAAGATTAAATAGCTCTCCCCCTTCTCTTTCCCCTCCTCTCTCTCTCCCCCTCTCTCTCCCCCTCCTCTCTCTCCCCCTCCTCTCTCTTCCCCTCCTCTCTCCCTCCCTCACTCCATCCCTCCCTCTCTCCCTCCCTCACTCCATCCCTCCCTCTCTCCCTCCCTCCCTCTCTCTCCCCCAAACAAAAAACTATGAGCTTTAAATTATAAAATATCTTTTAATAGCAAGAGGTGGATAGCCATCATGCACCATCTACACTAGTCCCACCTGCCCACACTGACCAACATGCCCCATCTACACTAGTCCCACCTGCCCACACTGACCAACATGCCCCATCTACACTAGTCCCACCCGCCCACACCGACCAACATGCCCCATCTACACTAGTCCCACCTGCCCACACCGGCCAACATGCCCCATCTACACTAGTCCCACCCGCCCACACCGTCAATCATGCCCCATCTACACTAGTCCCACCTGCCCACACCGACCAACATGCCCCATCTACACTAGTCCCACCTGCCCACAATGACCAACATGCCCCATCTACACTAGTCCCACCCGCCCACACCGTCCATCATGCCCCATCTACACTAGTCCCACCCGCCCACACCGTCCATCATGCCCCATCTACACTAGTCCCACCCGCCCACACTGACCAACATGCCCCATCTACACTAGTCCCACCCGCCCACACCGACCAACATGCCCCATCTACACTAGTCCCACCTGCCCACACCGACCAACATGCCCCATCTACACTAGTCCCACCTGCCCACACCGTCCAACATGCCCCATCTGCACTAGTCCCACCTGTCCACACCGTCCAACATGCCCCATCTACACTAGTCCCACCTGCCCACACCGGCCAACATGCCCCATCTACACCAGTCCCACCTGCCCACACTGACCAACATGCCCCATCTACACAAGTCCCACCCGCCCACACCGACCAACATGCCCCATCTACACTAGTCCCACCTGCCCACACCGGCCAACATGCCCCATCTACACTAGTCCCACCTGCCCACACTGACCATCATGCCCCATCTACACTAGTCCCACCTGCCCACACTGACCAACATGCCCCATCTACACTAGTCCCACCTGCCCACACCGTCGAACATGCCCCATCTACACTAGTCCCACCTGCCCACACCGTCCAACATACCCCATCTACACTAGTCCCACCTGCCCACACCGGCCAACATGCCCCATCTACACTAGTCCCACCCGCCCACACAGACCAACATGCCCCATCTACACTAGTCCCACCTGCCCACACCGTCCAACATGCCCCATCTACACTATTCCCACCTGCCCACACTGACCAACATGCCCCATCTACACTAGTCCCACCCGCCCACACCGACCAACATGCCCCATCTACACTAGTCCCACCTGCCTACACCAGCCAACATGCCCCATCTACACTAGTCCCACCTGCCCACACTGACCAACATGCCCCATCTACACCAGTCCCACACGCCCACACTGACCAACATGCCCCATCTACACTAGTCCCACCTACCCACACAGACCAACATGCCCCATCTACACTAGTCCCACCTGCCCACACCGACCAACATGCCCCATCTACACTAGTCCCACCTGCCCACACCGTCCAACATGCCCCATCTACACTAGTCCCACCTGCCCACACCGGCCAACATGCCCCATCTACACTAGTCCCACCTGCCCACACCGGCCAACATGCCCCATCTACACTAGTCCCACCCGCCCACACAGACCAACATGTGCTAGGAGGATGCTAGGAGGCTGCAGAGTGACTTGGATAGATTAGGCGAGTGGGCAAATGCATGGCAGATGCAATATAATGTGGATAAATGTGATGTTATCCACTTTGGCGGCAAGAACAGGAAAGCAGAGTATTACCTGAATGGTGACCGATTGGGAGAAGGGGAGATGCAACGTGACCTGGGTGTCATGGTGCACCAGTCATTGAAAGCAAGCATGCAGGTGGAGCAGGCAGTGAAGAAAGTAAATGGTATGTTGGCATTCATAGCAAGAGGATTTGAGTATAGGAGCAGGGAGGTTCTGCTGCAGTTGTACAAGGCCTTGGTGAGACCGCACCTGGAGTATTGTGTGCAGTTTTGGTCTCCTAACCTGAGGAAATACTTTCTTGCCTTAGAGGGAGTACAGAAAAGGTTCACCAGATTGATCCCTGGGATGGTGGGACTTTCATATGAGGAAAGACTGGATAGACTGGGCTTGTACTCGCTGGAATTTAGAAGACTGAGGGGGGATCTTATAGAAACATATAAAATTCTTAAGGGGTTGGAGAGGCTAGATGCGGGAAGATTGTTCCCGATGTTGGGGGAGTCCAGAACCAGGGGTCACAGCTTAAGGATAAGGGGGAAGTCTTTTAGGACCGAGATGAGAAAACATTTCTTCACACAGAGAGTGGTGAGTCTGTGGAATTCTCTGCCACAGAAGGTAGTTGAGGCCAGTTCATTGGCTATATTTAAGAGTTAGATGTGGCCCTTTTTGCTAAAGGGATCAGGGGGTATGGAGAGAAGGCAGGTACAGGCTACTGAGCTGGATGATCAGCCATGATCATATTGAATGGCGGTGCAGGCTCGAAGGGCTGAATGGCCTACTCCTGCACCAATTTTCTATGTTTCTAACATGCCCCATCTACACTAGTCCCACCTGCCCACACCGCCCAACATGCCCCATCTACACTAGTCCCACCTGCCCACACCGACCAACATGCCCCATCTACACTAGTCCCAACTGCCCACACCGCCCAACATGCCCCATCTACACTAGTCCCACCTGCCCACACCGGCCAACATGCCCCATCTACACTAGTCCCACCTGCCCACACCGGCCAACATGCCTGTTTATAATTTAAAGCTCGTAGCTTATTGATAAATTTATAAATTTTAGCTCACAGTTTTTTGATAAATTTATAAATCAAAGCTCGTAGCTTTTTGAGTTTGTTTGTGTGTGTGTGAATCTCTCTCTCTCTCTCCTCTCTCTCCCCTTCCCTCTCTCTCTCCCCCTCCTCTCCCTCCACCTCTTGCTATTAAAAGATATTTTATCAATGAAAGCTCGTAGCTTTTTGATAAATTTATAAATTAAAGCTCGTAGCTTTTCGATAAATTTATTTTATTTGATAAATTCCACTGGAATTCTCTGCCAGTGGAACTCTCTGCCACAGAAGGTAGTTGAGGCCAGTTCATTGGCTATATTTAAGAGGGAGTTGGATGTGGCCCTTGTGGCTAAAGGGATCAGGGGGTATGGAGAGAAGGCAGGTACAGGATACTGAGCTGGATGATCAGCCATGATCATATTGAATGGCGGTGCGTACAGGCTCGAAGGGCCGAATGGCCTACTCCTGCACCTATTTTCTATGTTTCTGTTTCTATAAATTAAAGCTCGTAGCTTTTTGAGTTTGTTTGTACGTGGGTGAATCTCTCTCTCTCCCCCTCTCTCTCCCTCCCTCCCCATCTCACCCTCCCTCCCTCTCTCTCTCTCCCTCCCTCCCTCCCTCCCTCCCTCCCTCCCTCCCTCCCTCCCTTTCTCAAACTCTCCAAAACTATATATTTTTTTTAAATCTCCACTTTATTCCAGAGCTCAGGGCTACACAATAGAAGCGATTATCACATTGGAGTAACCAGACATGAAGGCAGCTTCGGCCCTTGTTTTACATTCACACCTCCGAGAATGTGTACAGACAGACAGACGAGTTGTTTGCAAAGATACATCAGGACAGGGAATGTAGCTAGTTCTAAATCTGTGACAGAGTTTGAATCTGGCTATTGAACCTCTGGCAGAACTAATAAGATCAGATTCAGACATTAAAGGATTTAAAGTTAATCAGGAAGATCACAAAATTACTTTATTTGCAGATGATGTCCTAATTTGTCTTACTAGACCATTGGAATCCTTAAGAAAATTATATTTCAGATTGGAAGAATACGGGAAAGTATCAGGATATAAAATTAATAAAGATAAAACTGAAATAATGCCTCTTTTTGAAGGCAATTATGACCAATGTAAAAGAGAAAGTCAGTTTAAATGGCAAAAAGAAGGCATTAAGTACTTAGGAGTTAAAGTAGATAATAAGTTAAATAATTTGTATAAATTAAATTATAAACCATTAATAAAAAAAATAGATGAGGACCTGAAGAAATGGATGAATCTTCCAATTACATTGCTAGGGAGAGTGAACTGTATTAAGATGAATATTTTTCCGAGGATACAGTATTTATTCCAAACACTGCCTATACCTTTGCCAAATAATTTTTTTCAAGAATTGAACAAAATTGTGAGGAATTTTCTTTGGAAAGGTAAAATGCCAAGAGTGTCTCTGGAAAAATTAACATGGAAATTTGAATTAGGTGGACTGCAATTACCAAATTTTAAAAATTATTTTCTGGCAGCACAAATGAGTTTTATTTCATCCTTTTATCAAGAGGGTGGAAAAACAGCATGGGTTAAAATTGAAATGGATAAAATAAAAGAGTTATGTCCAGAAGAATTTATATATAAATGGGAAGCGAAGCTATTAGTTAAGGATAAAGAGTCACCTTTGCTAAAACATTTAATTAATACATTGTTGAAAACAGTTAAAGTTAATGATAAAAGATTTGTTTTAACAGCTAAAACTCCATTAGTAAAAAATAGATTATTGCCGTTTGCTTGGAATAATCAAATACTACAAGTCTGGGAACAGAAGGGTATTAAACATATAGGAGATTGCTATGAAGGAAATAACTTTTTGACATTTTCTCAATTGAGAAATAAATATCAAATTCCAGGGAATAGTATTTTTTTCTATTATCAATTACAATCTTTTTTAAGGGAAAAGTTAGGTCATTCAATGTCTCTATTTCAGATTAAAGGAATTGAATCCTTGATTCAGGGCAAGGGAATAAAAAAAATTATATCATCAATGTATAAATTATTACAAAAATCTAGTCCAAAGATAGGAATTCAAAAATCAAGACAAAGATGGGAAACAGATCTTAATATTATCATTGATGAACCAAGTTGGGAAAGATTGTGTTTAGATAGTATGAAAAATACTATTAATGTGAGATATAGTTTAGTACAATATAATTTTTTACATCAACTATATTTAACCCCGAAAAAATTAACCAATTTAAAACCCACAGAGAGTGGGCACTGATTGAGAACGATCAGCCGCGATCACATTGAATGGCGGTGCGTACAGGCTCGAAGGGCCGAATGGCCTCCACCTGCACCTATTGTGAGAGAGAGGAGGGGGAGAGAGAGAGGGAAGGGGAGCCAGCAAGCAAGGACAAACATTGACACAAAGAAACAGTGAGCACATGTGGCGGCCATTTTGTTGAAAGAAACAGTGAGCACATGTGGCGGCCATTTTGTTGAAAGAAACAGTGAGCACATGTGGCCCTTCATAAGCCCACAACTTCCCCAAGGCTCAGCGATCCCACCAATTATCAATTAGCAGCCCGCCCGACGGGCGACATTGTCCACACCCAGTCTCCACCTCTTGCTATTAAAAGATATTTTATAAATTAAAGCTCGTAGCTTTTTGAGGTATAAAATATCTTTTTAATAACAAGATTAAATAGCTCTCCCCCTTCTCTTTCCCCTCCTCTCTCCCTCCCCCTTTCTCTCCCCCTCATTTCTCTCCCCCTCCTCTCTCTTCCCCTCCTCTCTCCCTCCCTCACTCCATCCCTCCCTCTCTCCCTCCCTCCCTCTCTCTCCCCTAAACAAAAAACTATGAGCTTATGGCGAGTCCGAAACTTGTTGGTTGTAGAAGAAGTTTATTGCAGCCGCAATATTCGAATACAGAGTTAAACAACAAGGTAAAGGACAACCATCACAAACTTACTGTCTTCCTTGAAGACTTCGCCGAACTGACTAAATCGGGCACCAAACGCGCACATGACATCGCTGGCCAATCAGCGATGTCGCTCCCTGGACCAATCCCCATGGTCGCGTTCCCACGTGACCTCGCTGGCCAATCCGAGGGTTCGACGACCTGGACCATTCTCTATGGTCGCTACATGACCCCCTCCCCAGAACCCGAGGTGCGGAACCTAGCAGGGAGCCGGATTTCGCGACCATAACGAGTACGGAGAGGGACAGCCTGAACCACAGGAGCCGGGGGTTCCGGACATGGTGGAACAGCCGGAACGGGAGGTCCTGGAGGAACTACCGGAACGGGGGGTCCTGGAGGAGCTGCCGGAACGGGGGGTCCTGGAGGGACTGTCGGAACGGGGGGTCCTGGACTGAGCGGAACTAACGGAGGTCGGCCTCTCCTAGGGGTTTGACCGACCAGGACTGGTTGATCCGGATCCAAATGGGCAGGTTTTAGCCGGGACACCGAGACGAGCTCACTCTTGCCGCCCATGTCTAAGGTGAAGGTAGCCGTTCCCTTACGCAAAACCCGGAACGGCCCTTGATAGACCCTCTGCAACGGGGCGCGATGGGAATCTTTTCGCAGAAAAACGAACTCACAGTCCTTCAGGGAAGGCGGTTCATGTACCATGGGACACCCATGACGTGAAGTCGGAACTGGAGCCAGGGAGCCCACCCGTTCCCGGAGAGACGCTAACACTGATGGGACTGTAGGCAGCTGGTCTGAAGGGTCCGGAAACAGATCTCCGGGTTCTCGAAGTGTCGAGCCATATACTAGCTCTACGGACGACACACCGAGATCTAGCTTGGGAGCAGTCCGGATGCCCAACAGAACCCAAGGGAGCTGGTCTACCCAGTCCGGGCCTTCAAGCCTTGCACTGAGGGACGCCTTAAGTTGGCGGTGGAACCTTTCTACGAGTCCATTTGCCTGGGGGTGATATGCAGTCGTGGGTTGTAACTTGGACCCATATAGTTCTGCAAGCGCGGCCCAGAGGGACGAAGTGAACTGTGGCCCTCTGTCAGTGGTAATAACTGCCGGGACCCCGAAACGAGCTACCCAATGAAGGGCCAAAGTCCTAGCACAAGACGCTGACGAAATATCAAACAATGGGAAAGCCTCTGGCCACCGGGTGAACCGATCCACCACCGTGAGGAGGTGGGTGTAGCCCCGGGAGGAAGGCAAGGGCCCGACCAAATCCACATGGATGTGGAAAAAATGAACAGCCGGGACCTCGAAATCCTGTACGGGGGGCTGGACGTGGCGCTGGACTTTAGCGGTCTGACAGGGCACGCAGGAACGTGCCCACCCCGCTACCTGTTTCCGTAGGCCATGCCAGACAAACCTCGCTGCTACCAAGGCAGAGGTGGAGCGGATGGACGGGTGCGCCAGCCCATGAATGGCATCGAAAACCCGGCGCTGAAGGGAGGGCGGTACTACCGGACTGGGACGGGGAAGAGAAACATCGCACCAGACTTTTGTGCCCGCCGACCCACAAGCTACCTGGGCCAACTCCAATCCCGAAGTGGTGGACCGGTAAGCCGAAACGGTATCCGCCAGAAGCTGTGCCTCCGCAAGCTCCTGGGGATCCACTTCGCAGTCCACCGCCGAAATAGGGGAAAAAGCAGGTCTAGACAGGGCGTCAGCAACGGCATTAAGCTTACCCGCGACATGACGGACATCGGTGGTAAATTCGGAGATAGCAGTCAGGTGCCGCTGCTGGCGGGCCGACCATGGGTCAGACAATTTCAAAAAAGCAAATGTTAATGGCTTGTGGTCCGTAAATGCCACAAATGGGCGGCCCTCGAGGAAGTACCTGAAATGACGAACAGCTAAATAGAGAGCCAGAAGCTCTCGGTCAAATGCGCTATGCTTCAGCTCGGCCGAATTTAGTTGCCGGCTGAAAAACGCTAAAGGCTGCCAACGGCCACCGACCTGCTGCTCCAGAACCCCGCCCACCGCCACGTCAGAGGCGTCAACCGTCAGGGCCGTGGGGGCGGAGGGGCTCGGATGGACCAACATGGTGGCGTCTGCCAAGGCTGCCTTAGCTGCTGTAAAAGCCGACTTAGCGGTCGGGGACCACAACAACTCTACCGGATTCCCTGCAGGCATTGGAAAAGTGGGCGCATGACTTGCGCAGCTGCCGGAACGAACCTATGGTAGAAATTAACCATGCCTACGAACTCCTGTAGCCCTTTTACTGTGGTGGGCCTGGGAAATGCCCGGATAGCCTCCACCTTCTCGGGCAAAGGGGAGGCGCCGGCAGGGGTAATTCTGTGCCCTAGAAAATCAAGAGCAGGAAGGCCGAATTGACATTTGGAGGGTTGGAGCCGCTGGAACACGGTCCGCAAATAGGCCTGGTGTTCCTGCACTGAGGGGCTGGCGACCAGGATGTCGTCTAAATAAATAAACAAAAATGGTAAACCCCGGCCCACGCGGTCCATCAGTCGCTGGAAAGCCTGTGCCGCGTTCTTTAAACCGAAAGGCATACGCAACCATTCAAACAACCCGAACGGAGTAATTGTTGCAGTTTTCTGTATGTCCTCCGGTCGCACCGGAATCTGATGGTATCCTCGCACCAAATCGATTTTGGAAAACACCACCGCTCCTTCCAGCCCAGATGAAAAATCCTGTAGGTGCGGTATGGGGTAGCGATCAGCCGTGGTGACAGCATTGAGACGCCGATAATCGCCACATGGTCTCCACCCCCCAGATGCCTTGGAGACCATGTGTAACGGCGAGGCCCACGGGCTGTCAGACTGAGGGACAATTCCCATTTCCTCCATCTTCCTGAACTCCGCCCTTGCCACCACCAGTTTGTCTGGCGGTAGTCTCCTGGCCCGAGCGAAAACGGGAGGGCCTTCGGTGCGGATGTGATGGACCACACCGTGCTTAGCCGAAGGCGTGTCAAAGCGTTGGACGAGCAGCTCTGGAAACTCTGCCAGAATCGCAGCATACGAGTCGGGGGCCGCGACGACGGCCTGGACAGTAGGGCTGGGCGAGGAGGCGATTGTCGGAGCGACGTGCTCATCTTCGGCGGAGGGTCGGAGGTCGTTACCGCGGACATCAGGAACCAGTGAAAAAGCCCAGAGAAAATCTGCGCCCAGGATCGCTTGTTTGACGTCGGCTATGATGAATGGCCATTCGTACGTGCGGAGGCCTAACACAAGGGACATCTTCCGTGTACCGAAAGTGCGAATTGGGCTGCCATTAACCGCGATGAGGGTGGGACCTGTCTTACCCGATCTGTTTCGAGATCGGTCGGCGGCACTATGCTGACGATGGCTCCCGTGTCTACCAAAAATTCTGTGTCCGTGAATCGATCATGGACATAGAGGCGCCGGTTCTGGCCAATCGTAACTGCCCCTATGTACGATCGGCCGAGGCATTTTCCGCGAAGGTACAAGGCAAACGGCAGTTGCGGGATTCGTTACCCCATCGTAGGTGATAATAGCACCAGCCGCGCATGTGCGGATCTTTTGGCGGGCTTTCGGAGAATTGGCGGGAGACATGGCACCATCTTGCCGTCGCTGTGGCGTGGTCACTGATGTCGAGACTTTGTTGATCGAACCACTTGCCTTGTTTTTTGCCGCTATGAGTGCGTCCGCTTTCGCTGCATATGCTTCGGGGTCCTTAAAAGAACAATCCGTGAGCAGCAGTCGGACATCCTCGGGAAGTTTCTCGCGGAATGCCTGTTCGAACATAGGGCAATCCGTATGCTCACCGGCTAGCATCATCATTTCGGCCATGAGGACGGAAGGCAGTTGGTCTCCAAGATCCGGTAGGTGCAGAAGTTTTGCCGCACCACCATGCTTATTAAACCCGAAGGTTCGCAGTAATACTTTCTTCATGGCCTCGTACTTGTTTTCCGCAGGTGGATTCACGATGAACCGCATCACGCGCTTGGTTGTGTCCGGCGATAGAGCGCTGACGAGGTAGTAGTACATCGTGGATTCGTCCGACACCTTCTTTATATGAAATTGAGCCTCGGTGTGGATAAACCAAGCTTGCGGTGCGTGCGTCCAAAACAATGGAAGATGAACGCTTGCCGCGCTTGACTCCGGTGTGCCCGGCTCGGTCATCGTCAACGAGGCGTCGGGTTCCTGCTCAGTCGGTGATCGTCCAGATCACGTCGGGGTCACCAATATGGCGAGTCTGAAACTTGTTGGATGTAGAAGAAGTTTATTGCAGCCGCAATATTCGAATACAGAGTTAAACAACAAGGTAAAGGACAACCATCACAAACTTACTGTCTTCCTTGAAGACTTCGCCGAACTGACTAAATCGGGCGCCAAACGCGCACATGACATCGCTGGCCAATCAGCGATGTCGCTCCCTGGACCAATCCCCATGGTCGCGTTCCCACGTGACCTCGCTGGCCAATCCGAGGGTTCGACGACCTGGACCATTCTCTATGGTCGCTACAAGCTTAAATTTATAAAATATCTTTTAATAGCAAGAGGTGGATAGCCATCATGCCCCATCTACACTAGTCCCACCCGCCCACACCATCCATCATGCCCCATCTACACTAGTCCCACCCGCCCACACCGTCCATCATGCCCCATCTACACTTGTCCCACCCGCCCACACTGTCCAACATGCCCCATCAACACGAGTCCCACCTGCCCACACTGACCAACATGCCCCATCAACACTAGTCCCACCTGCCCACACTGACCAACATGCCCCATCTACACTAGTCCCACCCGCCCACACCGTCCATCATGCCCCATCTACACTAGTCCCACCTGCCCACACTGACCAACATGCCCCATCTACACTAGTCCCACCTGCCCACACTGACCATCATGCCCCATCTACACTAGTCCCACCTGCCCACACTGACCAACATGCCCCATCTACACTAGTCCCACCCGCCCACACTGACCAACATGCCCCATCTACACTAGTCCCACCTGCCCACACTGAACAACATGCCCCATCTACACTAGTCCCACCTGCCCACACTGACCAACATGCCCCATCTACACTAGTCCCACCTGCCCACACCGTCCAACATGCCCCATCTACACTAGTCCCACCTGCCCACACCGGCCAACATGCCCCATCTACACTAGTCCCACCCGCCCACACAGACCAACATGCCCCATCTACACTAGTCCCACCTGCCCACACCGACCAACATGCCCCATCTACACTAGTCCCACCTGCCCACACCGGCCAACATGCCCCATCTACACTTGTCCCACCTGCCCACACCGACCAACATGCCCCATCTACACTAGTCCCACCTGCCCACACCGGCCAACATGCCCCATCTACACTAGTCCCACCTGCCCACACCAGCCATCATGCCCCATCTACACTGGTCCCACCCGCCCACACCGACCAACATGCCCCATCTACACTAGTCCCACCTGCCCACACCGTCCATCATGCCCCATCTACACTAGTCCCACCTGCCCACACTGACCAACATGCCCCATCTACACTAGTCCCACCTGCCCACACCGACCAACATGCCCCATCTACACTAGTCCCACCCGCCCACACAGACCAACATGTGCTAGGAGGATGCTAGGAGGCTGCAGAGTGACTTGGATAGATTAGGTGAGTGGGCAAATGCATGGCAGATGCAATATAATGTGGATAAATGTGATGTTATCCACTTTGGCGGCAAGAACAGGAAAGCAGAGTATTACCTGAATGGTGACCGATTGGGAGAAGGGGAGATGCAACGTGACCTGGGTGTCATGGTGCACCAGTCATTGAAAGCAACCATGCAGTTGCAGCAGGCAGTGAAGAAAGTGAATGGTATGTTGGCATTCATAGCAAGAGGATTTGAGTATAGGAGCAGGGAGGTTCTGCTGCAGTTGTACAAGGCCTTGGTGAGACCGCACCTGGAGTATTGTGTGCAGTTTTGGTCTCCTAACCTGAGGAAAGACTTTCTTGCCTTAGAGGGAGTACAGAGAAGGTTCACCAGATTGATCCCTGGGATGGTGGGACTTTCATATGAGGAAAGACTGGATAGACTGGGCTTATACTCGCTGGAATTTCGAAGACTGAGTGGGGATCTTATCGAAACATATAAAATTCTTAAGGGGTTGGAGAGGCTAGATGCGGGAAGATTGTTCCCGATGTTGGGGGAGTCCAGAACCAGGGATCACAGCTTAAGGATAAGGGGGAAGTCTTTTAGGACCGAGATGAGAAAACATTTCTTCACACAGAGAGTGGTGAGTCTGTGGAATTCTCTGCCACAGAAGGTAGTTGAGGCCAGTTCATTGGCTATATTTAAGAGTTAGATGTGGCCCTTTTAGCTAAAGGGATCAGGGGGTATGGAGAGAAGGCAGGTACAGGCTACTGAGCTGGATGATCAGCCATGATCATATTGAATGGCGGTGCAGGCTCGAAGGGCCGAATGGCCTACTCCTGCACCTATTTTCTATGTTTCTAACATGCCCCATCTACACTAGTCCCACCTGCCCACACCGCCCAACATGCCCCATCTACACTAGTCCCACCTGCCCACACAGACCAACATGCCCCATCTACACTAGTCCCACCTGCCCACACCGACCAACATGCCCCATCTACACTAGTCCCACCTGCCCACACCGGCCAACATGCCCCATCTACACTAGTCCCACCTGCCCACACCGGCCAACATGCCCCATCTACACTAGTCCCACCTGCCCACACAGGCCAACATGCCCCATCTGCACTAGTCCCACCTGCCCACACCGACCAACATGCCCCATCTACACTAGTCCCACCTGCCCACACCGACCAACATTACCCATCTACACTAGTCCCACCTTCCCACACTGACCAACATGCCCCATCTACACTGGTCCCAACCGCCCACACAGACCAACATGCCCCATCTACACTAGTCCCACCCGCCCACACAGACCAACATGCCCCATCTACACTAGTCCCACATGCCCACACCAACTAACATGCCCCATCTACACTAGTCCCACCCGCCCACACCGACCAACGTGCCCCATCTACACTAGTCCCACCTGCCCACACCGGCCAACATGCCCCATCTACACTAGTCCCACCTGCCCACACAGACCAACATGCCCCATCTACACTAGTCCCACCTGCCCACACCGACCAACATGCCCCATTTACACTAGTCCCACCCGCCCACACAGACCAACATGCCCCATCTACACTAGTCCCACCTGCCCACATTGACCAACATGCCTGTTTATAATTTAAAGCTCGTAGCTTATTGATAAATTTATAAATTAAAGCTCGTAGCTTTTTGATAAATTTATAAATGAAAGCTCGCAGCTTTTTGATAAATTTATAAATTAAAGCTCGTAGCTTTTTGAGTTTGTTTGTGTGTGTGTGAATCTCTCTCTCTCTCTCCTCTCTCTCCCCTTCCCTCTCTCTCTCCCCCTCCTCTCTCTCCACCTCTTGCTATTAAAAGATATTTTATCAATGAAAGCTCGTAGCTTTTTGATAAATTTAAAAATTAAAGCTCGTAGCTTTTTGATAAACTAAAAAAATTAAAGCTCGTAGCTTTTTGATAAATTTATAAATTAAAGCTCGTAGCTTTTCGATAACTTTATAAATTAAAGCTCGTAGCTTTTAGATAAATTTATAAATTTAAAGCTCGTGGCTTTTTGATAAATTTAAAAATTAAAGCTCGTAGCTTTTTGATAAATTTATAAATTAAAGCTCGTAGCTTTTTGATAAATTAATTTTATTTGATAAATTCCACTGGAATTCTCTGCCAGTGGAACTCTCTGCCATAGAAGGTAGTTGAGGCCAGTTCATTGGCTATATTTAAGAGGGAGTTAGATGTGGCCCTTGTGGCTAAAGGGATCAGGGGGTATGGAGAGAAGGCAGGTACAGGATACTGAGCTGGATGATCAGCCATGATCATATTGAATGGCGGTGCGTACAGGCTCGAAGGGCAGAATGGCCTACTCCTGCACCTATTTTCTATGTTTCTGTTTCTATAAATAAAAGCTCGTAGCTTTTTATCATATCATATCATATCATATATACACAGCCGGAAACAGGCCTTTTCGGCCCTCCAAGTCCGTGCCGCCCAGTGATCTCCGTACATTAACACTATCCTACACCCACTAGGGACAATTTTTACATTTACCCAGCCAATTAACCTACATACCTGTACGTCTTTGGAGTGTGGGAGGAAACCGAAGATCTCGGAGAAAACCCACGCAGGTCACGGGGAGAACGTACAAACTCCTTACAGTGCAGCACCCGTAGTGTTTGTACGTGGGTGAATCTCTCTCTCCCCCCTCTCTCTCCCTCCCTCCCCATCTCACCCTCCCTCCCTCTCTCTCTCTCTCTCCCTCCCTCCCTCCCTCCCTTTCTCAAACTCTCCAAAACTATATATTTTTAAAAAATCTCCACTTTATTCCAGAGCTCAGGGCAACACAATGGAAGCGATTATCAGATTGGAGTAACCAGACATGAAGGCAGCTTCGGCCCTTGTTTTACATTCACACCTCCGAGAATGTGCACTGCAAAAGCCAGCACAGACAGACAGACGAGTTGTTTGCAAAGATACATGAGGACAGGGAATGTAGCTAGTTTTAAATCTGGGACAGAGAGTTTGAATCTGGCTATTGAACCTCTGGCAGAACCAATAAGATCAGATTCAGACATTAAAGGATTTAAAGTTAATCAGGAAGATCACAAAATTACTTTATTTGCAGATGATGTCCTAATTTGTCTTACTAGACCATTGGAATCCTTAAGAAAATTATATTTCAGATTGGAAGAATACGGGAAAGTATCAGGATATAAAATTAATAAAGATAAAACTGAAATAATGCCTCTTTTTGAAGGCAATTATGACCAATGTAAAAGAGAAAGTCAGTTTAAATGGCAAAAAGAAGGCATTAAGTACTTAGGAGTTAAAGTAGATAATAAGTTAAATAATTTGTATAAATTAAATTATAAACCATTAATAAAAAAAATAGATGAGGACCTGAAGAAATGGATGAATCTTCCAATTACATTGCTAGGGAGAGTGAACTGTATTAAGATGAATATTTTTCCGAGGATACAGTATTTATTCCAAACACTGCCTATACCTTTGCCAAATAATTTTTTTCAAGAATTGAACAAAATTGTGAGGAATTTTCTTTGGAAAGGTAAAATGCCAAGAGTGTCTCGGGATAAATTAACATGGAAATTTGAATTAGGTGGACTGCAATTACCAAATTTTAAAAATTATTATCTGGCAGCACAAATGAGTTTTATTTCATCCTTTTATCAAGAGGGTGGAAAAACAGCATGGGTTAAAATTGAAATGGATAAAATAAAAGAGTTATGTCCAGAAGAATTTATATATAAATGGAAAGCAAAGCTATTAGTTAAGGATAAAGAGTCACCTTTGCTAAAACATTTAATTAATACATTGTTGAAAACAGTTAAAGTTTATGATAAAAGATTTGTTTTAACAGCTAAAACTCCATTAGTAAAAAATAGATTATTGCCGTTTGCTTGGAATAATCAAATACTACAAGTCTGGGAACAGAAGGGTATTAAACATATAGGAGATTGCTATGAAGGAAATAACTTTTTGACATTTTCTCAATTGAGAAATAAATATCAAATTCCAGGGAATAGTATTTTTTTCTATTATCAATTACAATCTTTTTTAAGGGAAAAGATAGGTCATTCAATGTCTCTATTTCAGATTAAAGGAATTGAATCCTTGATTCAGGGCAAGGGAATAAAAAAAATTATATCATCAATGTATAAATTATTACAAAAATCTAGTCGAAAGATAGGAATTCAAAAATCAAGACAAAGATGGGAAACAGATCTTAATATTATCATTGATGAACCAAGTTGGGAAAGATTGTGTTTAGATAGTATGAAAAATACTATTAATGTGAGATATAGTTTAGTACAATATAATTTTTTACATCAACTATATTTAACCCAGAAAAAATTAACCAATTTAAAACCCACATAAGAGTGGGTACTGATTGAGAACGATCAGCCGCGATCACATTGAAATGCGGTGCGTACAGGCTGGAAGGGCCGAATGGCCTCCTCCTGCACCTATTGTGAGAGAGAGGAGGGGGAGAGAGAGAGGGAAGGGGAGCCAGCAAGCAAGGACAAACATTGACACAAAGAAACAGTGAGCACATGTGGCGGCCATTTTGTTGAAAGAAACAGTGAGCACATGTGGCGGCCATTTTGTTGAAAGAAACAGTGAGCACATGTGTCCCTTCATAAGCCCACAACTTCCCCAAGGCTCAGCGATCCCACCAATTATCAATTAGCAGCCCGCCCGACGGGCGACATTGTCCACACCCAGTCTCCACCTCTTGCTATTAAAAGATATTTTATCAATTAAAGCTCGTAGCTTTTTGAGGTATAAAATATATTTTTAATAACAAGATTAAATAGCTCTCCCCCTTCTCTTTCCCCTCCTCTCTCTCTCCCCCTCTCTCTCCCCCTCCTCTCTCTCCCCCTCCTCTCTCTTCCCCTCCTCTCTCCCTCCCTCACCCCATCCCTCCCTCTCTCCCTCCCTCCCTCTCTCTCCCCCAAACAAAAAACTATGAGCTTTAATTTATAAAATATCTTTTAATAGCAAGAGGTGGATAGCCATCATGCCCCATCTACACTAGTCCCACCCGCCCACACCGTCCATCATGCCCCATCTACACTAGTCCCACCCGCCCACACCGTCCATCATGCCCCATCTACACTAGTCCCACCTGCCCACACCGTCCATCATGCCCCATCTACACTAGTCCCACCTGCCCACACCGTCCATCATGCCCCATCTACACTAGTCCCACCTGCCCACACTGACCAACATGCCCCATCTACACTAGTCCCACCTGCCCACACTGACCATCATGCCCCATCTACACTAGTCCCACCTGCCCACACCGTCCAACATGCCCCATCTACACTAGTCCCACCCGCCCACACCGACCAACATGCCCCATCTACACTAGTCCCACCCGCCCACACCGTCCAACATGCCCTATCTACACTAGTCCCACCTGCCCACACTGACCAACATGCCCCATCTACACTAGTCCCACCCGCCCACACTGACCAACATGCCCCATCTACACTAGTCCCACCTGCCCACACCGTCCAACATGCCCCATCTACACTAGTCCCACCTGCCCACACTGACCAACATGCCCCATCTACACTAGTCCCACCCGCCCACACTGACCAAAATGCCCCATCTACACTAGTCCCACCCGCCCACACCGTCCAACATGCCCCATCTACACTAGTCCCACCTGCACACACCGACCAACATGCCCCATCTACACTAGTCCCACCTGCCCACACTTGCCAACATGCCCCATCTACACTAGTCCCACCTGCCCACACCCACCAACATGCCCCATCTACACTAGTCCCACCTGCCCACACCGTCCATCATGCCCCATCTACACTAGTCCCACCTGCCCACACCGACCAACATGCCCCATCTACACTAGTCCCACCTGCCCACACCGACCAACATGCCCCATCTACACTAGTCCCACCTGCCCACACTGACCAACATGCCCCATCTACACTAGTCCCACCTGCCCACACTGACCAACATGCCCCATCTACACTAGTCCCACCCGCCCACACTGACCAACATGCCCATCTCCACTAGTCCCACCCGCCCACACCGACCAACATGCCCAATCTACACTAGGATTTGAGTATAGGAGCAGGGAGGTTCTGCTGCAGTTGTACAAGGCCTTGGTGAGACCGCACCTGGAGTATTGTGTGCAGTTTTGGTCTCCTAACCTGAGGAAAGACATTCTTGCCTTAGAGGGAGTACAGTGAAGGTTCACCAGATTGATCCCTGGGATGGTGGGACTTTCATATGAGGAAAGACTGGATAGACTGGGCTTGTACTCGCTGGAATTTAGAAGACTGAGGGGGGATCTTATAGAAACATATAAAATTCTTAAGGGGTTGGAGAGGCTAGATGCGGGAAGATTGTTCCCGATGTTGGGGGAGTCCAGAACCAGGGGTCACAGCTTAAGGATAAGGGGGAATTCTTTTAGGACCGAGATGAGAAAACATTTCTTCACACAGAGAGTGGTGAATCTGTGGAATTCTCTGCCACAGAAGGTAGTTGAGGCCAGTTCATTGGCTATATTTAAGAGGGAGTTAGATGTGGCCCTTTTTGCTAAAGGGATAAGGGGGTATGGAGAGAAGGCAGGTACAGGATACTGAGCTGGATGATCAGCCATGATCATATTGAATGTCGGTGCAGGCTCGAAGGGCCGAATGGCCTACTCCTGCACCTATTTTCTATGTTTCTAACATGCCCCATCTACACTAGTCCCACCTGCCCACACAGACCAACATGCCCAATCTACACTAGTCCCACCTGCCCACACTGACCAACATGCCCCATCTACACTAGTCCCACCTGCCCACACAGACCAACATGCCCCATCTACACTAGTCCCACCTGCCTACACAGACCAACATGACCCATCTACACTAGTCCCACCTGCCCACACCGCCCAACATGCCCCATCTACACTAGTCCCACCTGCCCACACAGAGGAACATGCCCCATCTACACTAGTCCCACCTGCCCACAACGACCAACATGCCCCATCTACACTAGTCCCACACCGACCAACATGCCCCATCTACACTAGTCCCACCTGCCCACAACGACCAACATGCCGGTTTATAAATTAAAGCTCGTAGCTTTTTGATAAATTTAAAAATTAAAGCTCGTAGCTTTTTGATAAATTTATAAATTAAAGCTCGTAGCTTTTTGATAAATTTATAAATTAAAGCTCGTAGCTTTTTGATAAATTTATAAATTAAAGCTCGTAGCTTTTTGAGTTTGTTTGTACGTGGATGAATCTCTCTCTCTCTCTCCCTCTCTCTCCCTCCCTCCCTCTCTCTCCCTTCCTCCCTCTCTCTCCCTCCCTCCCTCCCTCCCTCCCTTTCTCAAACTCTCCAAAACTATATTAAAAAGAAAAATCTCCACTTTATTCCAGAGCTCAGGGCTACACAATAGAAGCAATTATCACATTGGAGTAACCAGACATGAAGGCAGCTTCGGCCCTTTGTTTTACATTCACACCTCCAACCATGTACACAATAGAAGCGATGATCACAACTTGGGCTACATTCCCTGTAGTCAGGTATCTTTGCAAACAACATCCCTTGCCTTTTGCAGTATATTCCTTTGGCCACATTTTCTTCAGTCATGGAAGATCACAAAATTACTTTATTTGCAGATGATGTCCTAATTTGTCTTACTAGACCATTGGAATCCTTAAGAAAATTATATTTCAGATTGGAAGAATACGGGAAAGTATCAGGATATAAAATTAATAAAGATAAAACTGAAATAATGCCTCTTTTTGAAGGCAATTATAACCAATGTAAAAGAGAAAGCCAGTTTAAATGGCAAAAAGAAGGCATTAAGTACTTAGGAGTTAAAGTAGATAATAAGTTAAATAATTTGTATAAATTAAATTATAAACCATTAATAAAAAAAATAGATGAGGACCTGAAGAAATGGATGAATCTTCCAATTACATTGCTAGGGAGAGTGAACTGTATTAAGATGAATATTTTTCCGAGGATACAGTATTTATTCCAAACACTGCCTATACCTTTGCTAAATAATTTTTTTCAAGAATTGAACAAAATTGTGAGGAATTTTCTTTGGAAAGGTAAAATGCCAAGAGTGTCTGGAAAAATTAACATGGAAATTTGAATTAGGTGGACTGCAATTACCAAATTTTAAAAATTATTATCTGGCAGCACAAATGAGTTGAGTTGAGTATAGGAGTTGAGTATAGGAGCAAAGATGTCCTTCTGCAGTTGTACAGGGCCCTAGTGAGACCGCACCTGGAGTACTGTGTGCAGTTTTGGTCTCCAAATTTGAGGAAGGATATTCCTGCTATTGAGGGCGTGCAAAGTAGGTTCACCAGGTTAATTCCCGGAATGGCGGGACTGTCGTATGTTGAAAGACTGGAGCGACTTGGCTTGTATACACTGTATAAACGTATAAGATTATTAAGGGGTTGGACACGTTAGAGGCAGGAAACATGTTCCCAATGTTGGGGGAGTCCAAACCAAGGGGCCACACAGTTTAAGAATAAGGGGTAGGCCATTTAGAACGGAGATGAGGAAAAACTTTTCCAGTCAGAGGGTTGTGAATCTGTGGAATTCTCTGCCTCAGAAGGCAGTGGAGGCCAATTCTCCGGATGCATTCAAGAGAAAGAGTTAGATAGAGCTCTTAAGGATAGCGGAATCAGGGGGTATGGGGAGAAGGCAGGAACGGGGTACTGATTGAGAATGATCAGCCGCGATCACATTGAATGGCGGTGCGTACAGGCTCGAAGGGCCAAATGGCCTCCTCCTGCACCTATTGTGAGAGAGAGGAGGGGGAGAGAGAGAGGGAAGGGGAGCTAGCAATCAAGGACAAACATTGACACAAAGAAACAGCGAGAACATCTGGCGGCCATTTTGTTGAAAAAAACTGAGCACATGTGGCGGCCATTTTGTTGAAATAAACAGTGAGCACATGTCGACCTTCATAAGCCCACAACTTCCCCAAGGCTCAGCGATCCCACCAATTATCAATTAGCAGCCCGCCCGACGGGCGACATTGTCCACACCCAGTCTCCACCTCTTGCTATTAAAAGATATTTTATAAATTAAAGCTCGTAGCTTTTTGAGGTATAAAATATCTTTTTAATAACAAGATTAAATAGCTCTCCCCCTTCTCTTTCCCCTCCTCTCTCTCTCCCCCTCTCTCTCCCCCTCCTCTCTCTCCCCCTCCTCTCTCTTCCCCTCCTCTCTCCCTCCCTCACTCCATCCCTCCCTCTCTCCCTCCCTCCCTCTCTCTCCCCCAAACAAAAAGCTATGAGCTTTAATTTATAAAATAACTTTTAATAGCAAGAGGTGGATAGCCATCATGCCCCATCTACACTAGTCCCACCCGCCCACACCGTCCAACATGCCCCATCTACACTAGTCCCACCCGCCCACACCGTCCAACATGCCCCATCTACACTAGTCCCACCCGCCCACACCGTCCAACATGCCCCATCTACACTAGTCCCACCTGCCCACACTGACCAACATGCCCCATCTACACTAGTCCCACCCGCCCACACAGACCAACATGCCCCATCTACACTAGTCCCACCCACCCACACCGTCCATCATGCCCCATCTACACTAGTCCCACCCGCCCACACTGACCAACATGCCCCATCTACACTAGTCCCAACCTGCCCACACCGTCCATCATGCCCCATCTACACTAGTCCCACCTGCCCACACCGTCCATCATGCCCCATCTACACTAGTCCCACCTGCCCACACTGACCAATATGCCCCATCTACACTAGTCCCACCTGCCCACACCGTCCATCATGCCCCATCTACACTAGTCCCACCTGCCCACACTGACCAACATGCCCCATCTACACTAGTCCCACCTGCCCACACCGTCCAACATGCCCCATCTACACTAGTCCCACCTGCCCACACAGACCAACATGCCCCATCTACACTAGTCCCACCTGCCCACACAGACCAACATGCCCCATCTACACTAGTCCCTCCTGCCCACACCGTCCATCATGCCCCATCTACACTAGCCCCACCTGCCCACACTGACCAACATGCCCCATCTACACTAGTCCCACCCGCCCACACCGACCAACATGCCCCATCTACACTAGTCCCACCTGCCCACACTTGCCAACATGCCCCATCTACACTAGCCCCACCTGCCCACACCCACCAACATGCCCCATCTACACTAGTCCCACCTGCCCACACCGTCCATCATGCCCCATCTACACTAGTCCCACCTGCCCACACCGACCAACATGCCCCATCTACACTAGTCCCACCTGCCCACACCGACCAACATGCCCCATCTACACTAGTCCCACCTGCCCACACTGACCATCATGCCCCATCTACACTAGTCCCACCTGCCCACACTGACCAACATGCCCCATCTACACTAGTCCCACCCGCCCACACTGACCAACATGCCCATCTACACTAGTCCCACCCGCCCACACCGACCAACATGTGCTAGGAGGATGCTAGGAGGCTGCAGAGTGACTTGGATAGATTAGGCGAGTGGGCAAATGCATGGCAGATGCAATATAATGTGGATAAATGTGATCTTATCCACTTTGGCGGCAAGAACAGGAAAGCAGAGTATTACCTGAATGGTGACCGATTGGGAGAAGGGGAGATGCAACGTGACCTGGGTGTCATGGTGCACCAGTCATTGAAGGCAAGCATGCAGCATGCAGGTGCAGCAGGCAGTGAGGAAAGCGAATGGTATGTTGGCATTCATAGCAAGAGGATTTGGGTATAGGAGCAGGGAGGTTCTGCTGCAGTTGTACAAGGCCTTGGTGAGACCGCACCCGGAGTATTGTGTGCAGTTTTGGTCTCCTAACCGGAGGAAAGACGTTCTTGCCTTAGAGGGAGTACAGAGAAGGTTCACCAGATTGATTCCTGGGATGGTGGGACTTTCATATGAGGAAAGACTGGATAGACTATGCTTATACTCGCTGGAATTTAGAAGAGTGAGGGGGGATCTTATAGAAACATATAAAATTCTTAAGGGGTTGGAGAGGCGAGATGCGGGAAGATTGTTCCCGATGTTGGGGGAGTCCAGAACCAGGGGTCACAGCTTAAGGATTAGGGGGAAGTCTTTTAGGACCGAGATGAGAAAACATTTCTTCACACAGAGAGTGGTGAATCTGTGGAATTCTCTGCCACAGAAGGTAGTTGAGGCCAGTTCATTGGCTATATTTAAGAGTTAGATGTGGTCCTTTTTGCTAAAGTGATCAGGGGGTATGGAGAGAAGGCAGGTGCAGGCTACTGAGCTGGATGATCAGCCATGATCATATTGAATGGCGGTGCAGGCTCGAAGGGCCGAATGGCCTACTCCTGCACCTATTTTCTATGTTTCTAACATGCCCCATCTACACTAGTCCCACCTGCCCACACCGGCCAACATGCCCCATCTACACTAGTCCCACCTGCCCACACCGGCCAACATGCCCCATCTACACTAGTCCCATCTGCCCACACCGGCCAACATGCCCCATCTACACTAGTCCCACCTGCCCACACCGACCAACATGCCCCATCTACACTAGTCCCACCTGCCCACACCGCCCAACATGCCCCATCTACACTAGTCCCACCTGCCCACACCGCCCAACATGCCCCATCTACACTAGTCCCACCTGCCCACACCGGCCAACATGCCCCATCTACACTAGTCCCACCTGCCCACACCGACCAACATGCCCCATCTACACTAGTCCCACCTGCCCACACCGGCCAACATGCCCCATCTACACTAGTCACGCCTGCCCACACCGACCAACATGCCCCATCTACACTAGCCCCACCTGCCCACACCAGCCATCATGCCCATCTACACTAGTCCCACCCGCCCACACAGACCAACATGACCCATCTACACTAGTCCCACCTGCCCACACCGGCCAACATGCCCCATCTACACTAGTCCCACCTGCCCACACCGACCAACATGCCCCATCTACACTAGTCCCACCTGCCCACACCGACCAACATGCCCCATCTACACTAGTCCCACCTGCCCACACCGACCAACATGCCCCATCTACACTAGTCCCACCTGCCCACACCGACCAACATGCCCCATCTACACTAGTCCCACCTGCCCACACCGACCAACATGCCCCATCTACACTAGTCCCACCTGCCCACACCGACCAACATGGCCCATCTACACTAGTCCCACCTGCCCACACCGACCAACATGCCTCATCTACACTAGTCCCACCTGCCCATACCGACCAACATGCCCCATCTACACTAGTCCCATCTGCCCACACCGACCAACATGCCCCATCTACACTAATCCCACCGGCCCACACCAGCCAACATGCCCCATCTACACTAGTCCCACCCGTCCACACCGACCAACGTGCCCCATCTACACTAGTCCCACCCGCCCACACCGACCAACGTGCCCCATCTACACTAGTCCCACCCGCCCACACAGACCAACATGACCCATCTACACTAGTCCCACCTGCCCACACAAACCAACATGGCCCATCTACACTAGTCCCACCTGCCCACACCGACCAACATGGCCCATCTACCCTAGTCCCACCTGCCCACACCGACCAACATGCCCCATCTACACTAGTCCCACCTGCCCACACCGACCAACATGCCCCATCTACACTAGTCCCACCTGCCCACACCGACCAACATGCCCCATCTACACTAGTCCCACCTACCCACACCGACCAACATGCCCCATCTACACTAGTCCCACCTGCCCACACCGACCAACATTGCCCCATCTACACTAGTCCACCCGCCCACACCGACCAACATGCCCCATCTACACTAGTCCCACCAGCCCACACCGACCAACATGCCCCATCTACACTAGTCCCACCCGCCCACACCGACCAACATGCCCCATCTACACTAGTCCCACCCGCCCACACCGACCAACGTGCCCCATCTACACTAGTCCCACCGCCCACACCGACCAACGTGCCCCATCTACACTAGTCCCACCCGCCCACACAGACCAACGTGACCCATCTACACTAGTCCCACTTGCCCACACCAACCAACATGCCCATCTACACTAGTCCCACCTGCCCACACCGACCAACATGGCCCATCTACACTAGTCCCACCTGCCCACACCGACCAACATGGCCCATCTACACTAGTCCCACCTGCCCACACCAACCAACATGCCCCATCTACACTAGTCCCACCTGCCCACACCGACCAACATGCCCCATCTACACTAATCCCACCGGCCCACACCGGCCAACATGCCCCATCTACACTAGTCCCACCCGCCCACACCGACCAACGTGCCCCATCTACACTAGTCCCACCCGCCCACACCGACCAACGTGCCCCATCTACACTAGTCCCACCCGCCACACCGACCAACGTGCCCCATCTACACTAGTCCCCACCCGCCCACACAGACCAACATGACCCATCTACACTAGTCCCACCTGCCCACACCAACCAACATGGCCCATCTACACTAGTCCCACCTGCCCACACCGACCAACATGGCCCATCTACACTAGTCCCACCTGCCCACACCAACCAACATGCCCCATCTACACTAGTCCCACCTGCCCACACCAACCAACATGCCCCATCTACACTAGTCCCACCTGCCCACACCGGCCAAGATGCCCCATCTACACTAGTCCCACCTGCCCACTACGACCAACATGCCGGTTTATAAATTAAAGCTCGTAGCTTTTTGATAAATTTAAAATTAAAGCTCGTAGCTTTTTGATAAATTTATCAATTAAAGCTCGTAGCTTTTTGAGTTTGTTTGTGTGTGTGTGAATCTCTCTCTCTCTCCTCTCTCTCCCCTTCCCTCTCTCTCTCCCCCTCCTCTCTCTCCACCTCTTGCTATTAAAAGATATTTTATAAATTAAAGTTCGTAGCTTTTTTGATAAATTTATCAATTAAAGCTCGTAGCTTTTTGATAAATTTATAAATTAAAGCTCGCAGCTTTTTGATAAATTTATAAATTAAAGCTTGTAGCTTTTTGATAAATTTATAAATTAAAGCTCGTAGCTTTTGATAAATTTATAAATTAAAGCTCGTAGCTTTTTTGTAAATTTAAAAATCAAAGCTCGTAGCTTTTTGGTAAATTTAAAAATGTGTACTGCAAAAGGCAAGGCAGACAGACAAGTTGTTTGCAAAGATACCTGAGGACAGGAAATGCGGCTAGTTTTCCATCTGTGACAATGGCCGAAACTGCCTTCATGTAAAGGTTACCCCAATGTGATAATGGTTTCTATTGTGGAGCACCCTTGGGTGCCTTGAGCACTGAAACCTGTGCACAGAGTTTAGCTCAGAGAGTTAACTTGGAACAGGTTTATTCCAAATAAGGTAAAGGCATCTGTTTGTGGAATTTGTGTGTGTGTCACCTCAGCTCCTCAATAAATAAAAAGCTGCATGCTGCTAATTGCAGTATTGGGAGCTCAGACCGGCCAAGTCTGGCATCGAACCTGTAACCTCTGCCAACTCCTGCAAGTGGGTAAGCTTCTTGTGTTTTAAATCCATTAGTGTGTTGTCTATTTTTTTTGTGTTAATTGAATTTAATGTAGTTTAGTTAAACACGGTTCAAATCAATGTAATTCAGTTTAGCTTTATTTAATTTAATGTAGTTTAGTTAAACACGGTTCAAATCAATTTAATTCAGTTTATCTTTATTTAATTTAATGTAGTTTAGTTAAACATGATTCAAACCAATTAAATTCAGTTAACTTTATTTAATTTAATGTAGTTTAGTTAAACACGGTTCAAACCAATGTAATTCAGTTTAACTTTATTTGATTTAATGTAGTTTAGTTAAACATGATAGTCCCCTTTAGGGAGAGGAGTGGGAGAGGAGAGGGAGAGAGAGAGGAGAGAGAGGGGGAGGGAGAGAGGGAGGGGGAGGGGGAGAGGGAGAGGGAGAGGGAGAAGAGGGAGGGAGAGAGAGAGGAGGGGGAGAGAGAGCTTTATTTAATTTAATGTAGTATAGTTCACTAATAGTTCTCTTTAGGGAGAGAGAGAGAGAGGGGGGAGAGAGTGTGTGAGAGAGAGAGAGAGAGAGAGAGAGAGAGAGAGCACAAACAAACTCAAAAAGCTGCGAGCTTTAATTTATAAATAGTTTTAAACAGTTCACTTTAGTTCTCTGCAGTGTAGTTTAATTCACTAAACCTCATGATAATCAGATTGAATGATTGATTCTCTCTCATACACACTCTCTCTCTCTCTCTCCTCTCTCTCTTGCTCTCTCTTCTCACCCCTCCCAAACTGTTAATATTATAATGGGGAATCCCTGCATTTGTTAGAGAGAGAGCAAGAGAGAGAGAGAGACTTCAAATAAGGGATTTTGTGTAAATTTGGAAATGAATATCTGCATTGAATGTGTAACCTGTGGAAATGTCGATGGAGTTGTTGAAAAGAGAATGTTTTTAAAAATATTTATTACTTTAAAAAAGTATTTTTTGATATTTTTTTTAAAACGTGCCTGTTTTATTGCTGATGTGATAAAGAATAAACAAGTGTGTGTTATCAAAAATGTTTATTCATGTAGGATTTCTAACTTTAACTAATACAATCTGCATTTTGGAATATGTGGCAGCTTAATTAAATATATTGAGTCAGAGATTTGTCAGTATTGCTCAGCCCTTGTCTGCAGAACCACGGGCTTTTCGTTTGATTGACACCTGCCAGTCTGGGCTCAGGGTGATCTACAGGATGGACAATGGTCCAGGAGTTCCTTCAAATTGATACCTTGCAGAATGATTTTGCAAACTGACTCTGAGTGCATCGATCCTATTGGGGTTTTGCAGCACAGTGCATTGAGCTGTCCTTTGTATTATTGGTTCAGGGAGATGCCTGTTATGTCTGTTTGGTCCCTCAGGTTGGAGGGGGCAGATAAAAGAGATGGTGATTACAAGCTTGGTGGTAGATCCTCATGGGAAATATTTATTGATGTAGGATTCATAACTTGAACTAATACAATCTGCATTTTGGAATATGCAGCAGCTTAAATAAATATTTATTTATGTAGGATTCATAACTTTAACTAATACAATCTGCATTTTGAAATGTGGGATGGAGTTGTTGAAAAGAAAAAGTTAAAAAAATATTTAATATTCTGAAAAAGTATTTTTTGATATTTTTTTTAAAAACTTGCTGATGGGATAAAGAATTAAAAAGTGTTGTGTTTTATCAAAAACATTTTATCCAAAATATTTATATATGTAGGATTCATACATGCTTACTGAAATGGCGGGGTTGCTTACTGAAATGGCGGAGGCAGAGGACGGAGCGGCGGGGTTTGCTTACTAAAATGGCGGAGGCAGAGGGGTGAGCGGCGGGGTTTGCTTACTAAAATGGCGGGGTTTCCTTACTGAAATGGCGGGGTTGCTTACTGAAATGGCGGAGGCAGAGCGCACAGCGGCGGGGTTTGCTTACTAAAATGGCGGAGGCAGAAGGGGAACGGCGGGCTTTGCTTACTAAAATGGCGGTGTTTCCTTACTGAAATGGCGGGGGTTGCTTACTAAAATGGCGGGGGCAGAGCGCACTGCGGCAGGGTTTGCTTACTAAAATGGCGGAGGCAGAGGGGAGAGGCGGGTTTGATTACTGAAATGGCGGGGGAGAACGCACAGATGGTTATTTGCTTACTAAAATGGCGGGGTAGCTTACTGAAATGGCTGGGGCAGGCGCACAGCGGCGGGGTTCGCTTACTAAAATGGCGTGTTTTCCTTACTGAAATGGCGGGGTTGCTTACTGAAATGGCGGGAGGGTTGCTTACTGAAATGGCTGGGCAGAGCGAAATGCGGCGGGGTTTGCTTACTAAAATGGCGGGGTTGCTTACTGAAATGGCGGGGTTTGTTTACTAAAATGGCGGGGGTTCTTACTACATAAGAAATTGGTGCTGGATCCTCATGATAAATATTTATTTATGTAGGATTCATAACTTGAACTAATACAATCTGCATTTTGAAATGTCGGATGGAGTTGTTGAAAATAAAAATTTAAAAATATTTAATATTATGAAAAAGTATTTTTTGATATATTTTTTAATACTTGCATGTTTTATTGCTGATGGGATAAAGAATTAAAAAGTGTTGTGTTTTATCAAAAATATTTTATCAAAAATTTGGAAATGAATATCTGCATTGAATGTGTAACGTGTGGAAATATAGGATGGAGTTGTTGAAAAGAATGTTTTAAAAATATTTATTACATGAAAAAAGTATTTTTTGATATTTTTTAAAAACTTGGCTGTTTTATTGCTGATGGGATCAAGAATAAACAAGTCATGTGCTTTATCAATTTTTTTTAATCAGAAATATTTATTTATGTAGGATTCATAACTTGAACTAATACAATCTGCATTTTTGAATATGCAGCAACTTAAATAAATATTTATTTATATAGGATTCATAACTTTAACTAATACAATCTGCATTTTGAAATGTCGGATGGAGTTGTTGAAAAGAAAAAGTTTTTAAAATATTTAATATTTTGAAAAAGTATTTTTTGATATTTAAATAAAAACTTGCCTGTTTTATTGCTGATGGGATAAAGAATAAACAAGTCTTGTGTTTTATCAATAATATTTTATCAAAAATATTTTATCAAAAATATTTATTTATGTAGGATTTCTAACTTTAACTAATACAATCTGCATTTTGGAATATGTGGCATCTTAAATAAATATTTATTTATGTGGGATTCCTAACTTTAACTAATACAATCTGCATTTTGGAATATGCAGCAACTTAAATAAAAAAATATTTATGTAGGATTCCTAACTTTATCTAATACAATCTGCATTTTGTTGAAAAGAAAATGTTATTAAAATATTTATTGCTTGAAAAAAGTATTTTTTGATATTAAAAAAAAACTTGCATGTTTTTTTGCTGATGGGATAAAGAATAAAGAAGTCTTGTGTTTTATCAAAAATATTTATTTATGTAGGATTCAAAAACTTTATCTAATACAATCTGCATTTTGGAATATGCAGCAACTTAAATAAATATTTATTTATGTAGGATTCATAACTTTATCTAATACAATCTGCATTTGGGAATATGCAGCAACTTAAATAAATATTTATTTATGTAGGATTCATAACTTTATCTAATACAATCTGCATTTGGGAATATGCAGCAACTTAAATAAATATTTATTTATGTAGGATTCATAACTTTGTCTAATACAATCTGCAGACCGTTTGATTGACACCTGCCAGTCTGCTCAGGATGATCTGCAGGATGGACAATGGTCCAGGAGTTCCCCATCAATTCCTTCAAATTGATACCTTGCAGAATGATTTTGCAAACTGACCCTGAGTGCATCATTCCTATTGGGTTTTTGCAGGGCACATGGTATCAATGTTTGTCCTTGCTTGCTAGCTGCCTTCCAGAGCTTTCCATACAACACAGAGCACTGAGCTGTCGGTGGTATTATTGGGTCAGGGAGATACCTGTTATGTATGTTTGTATGTATGTATCTATGTGTGGGGTTAATCAATATCTGTTATTGGGTAAGTGTAAGACAACCCTGTGTGTTTCGTCCCTCAGGTTGGAGGGGGCCGATAAAAGAGACGGTGATCACAAGCTTGGGGCACGGTCCTCATGGGGACTGCTGGAGTGTCGGTTGTCCACTAGACTGGGGGTTAAGCTGAGAAAGGAGCAGCTATCACAGCTATAGGAAGAGGTAAGAGAGAGAGATTGGCCAAATCTCTCTCACTCACTCACACACACACACACACACACTCAAAAATGCCTTTTTATGTAGGCTTCCTATCTACAATCTGCATTTTGGAATATGCAGCAGCTTAAATAAATATAGGGAGTCAGAGATTTGTCAGTATTGCTCAGCCCTTGTCTGCAGAACTACACGGGCTTCCCCTTTGATTGACAGCCGCCAGTCTGGGCTCAGGGTGATCTGCAGGATGGACAATGGTCCAGGAGTTCCCACCCCCCCCCCAACCTGTTAATATTAAAATGGAGAATCCATGCATTTGTCACAGAGAGAGAGAGGGAGAGGGAGAGAGAGAGGGAGGAGAGAGAGAGGGAGAGAGAGAGAGAGAGAGATTTGGAAAGTTTTGAGAAAGTTTGAGAGAGAGAGGGAGAGAGAGAGAGATTTGGAAAGTTTTGGGAAGTTTGAGAGGGAGAGAGAGAGAGAGAGAGAATTTTGGAAAGTTTTGAGAGAGGGAGAGAGAGAGAAAGAGAGAGATAGAGAGAGAAAGGGAGAGAGAGAGAGATTTGGAAAGTTTTGAGATAGTTTGAGAGAGGGGAGAGAGAGAGAGAGAAAGAGAGAGAGAGAAAGAGAGAGAGATAGAGAGAGAGAGAGATTTGGAAAGTTTTGAGAAAGTTAGAGAGAGAGAGGAGAGAGAGAGAGGAGAGAGAGAGAGAGAGGGAGAGGGAGAGGGATCTGAGAGAGAGAGAAGGCCCTTGTGGCTAGAGGGATCAGGGGGTATGGAGAGGAGGCAGGTACGGGATACTGAGTTGGATGATCAGCCATGATCATATTGAATGACGGTGCGTACAGGATCGAAGGGCCGAATGTCCTCCTGCACCTACTGTCTATGTTTCTATGAAAGAGAGAAGGAATTAGAGAAAGGAGCGGAAATAGTGAGAGATTGAGAGAGAGGGGGAGAGAGAGAGAGAGAGAGAGAGAGAGAGAGAGAGAGAGAGAGAGAGAGAGAGAGAGAGAGAGAGAGAGAGAGAGAGAGAGAGAGAGAGAGAGAGAGAGAGAGAGAGAGAGAGAGAGAGAGAGAGAGAGAGACAGGAAGAGAGAGAGAGAGAGTTTTGGAAAGTTTTGAGAAAGTTTGAGAGAGAGAGAGAGACAGGAAAGAGAGGGGAGAGAGGGAGAGAGGGAGAGAGAGAGAGAGAGGGAGAGAGAGAGAGGGGGAGAGAGAAAGAGAGAGTTTGAGAAAGTTTTGAGAAAGTTTGAGAGAGAGGGGGAAGAGGAGAGAGAGGGGATGAGAGTGAGAAAGTTTGAGGGGGATGAGAGTGAGAAAGTTTGAGAGAGAGAGAGAGAGAGAGAGAGAGAGAGAGAGAGAGAGAGAGAGAGAGAGAGAGAGAGAGAGAGAGAGAGAGAGAGAGAGAGAGAGAGAGAGAGAGAGAGAGAGAGAGAGAGAGAGAAAGAGAGAGAGTGTTTTGGAAAGTTTTGAGATAGTTTGAGAGAGAGACAGAGAGACAAAGAGGTAGAGAGAGAGTTTTGAAAGTTTTGAGAAAGTCCCTTCTCCATTTCTCAATTTTCACATTCCTCTCTTTTTCACTCAATTCCCCATTTATCCCTCAAATCCTCTCCCTTCCCTCCCTCCCTCTCTCCCTCCCTCCCCCAACCTCCCCTCATTACCTCCCTCCCTCCTTCCTTCCCTCCCTCTTTCTCTCCATTTCTCAATTTTCACATTCTCTCTTTTTCACTCATTCCCATTTCTCCCTCAAATCCTCTCCCTTCCCTCCCTCCCTCTCTCCTCCCTCCCCCCCCCACCTCCCCTCATCCTCCCTCCCTCTTTCCTTCCCTCCCTCTTTCTCTCCATTTCTCAATTTTCACATTCTCTCTTTTTCACTCAATTCCCCATTTCTCCCTCAAATCCTGTCTCCTTCCCTCCCTCCCCCTTCCCCCACTCACCCAGCCCACACTCCTCCATCTCCCTCCCTCCCTCCCTCTCTCTCTCTCTCCCCCCCTCCCTCCCTCCCTCTCTCCCTCTGTCAACAAACGCGGACCGGAGAGAGAGAAGGGGGCGGGTTCCTTCTCCTCCCTCTGACCGACGTCCACCGCGTCCAATCGTCGCCGCCCGCCCGCCCTAACCGACGGCCGCCCGGACCAATCCCCGCCGCCCGCTCCCCAGTTCAAAGCCCCGCCCCTCCGCTTCCCCTCCCGCCCGCCTGCCAATCTCCGGTCCTGGGGCGGGACGTCCGGCGCCTTGATGGACGCGCGCCGCGGCCAATGGGTGCTAAGGGATCGCACCCTTTGTCTCGCTTTGCAAAGATTATTGGAAATGCAACGATTTTACTGCATTTAACAGCCCAGGGTGGTTGCAATATTGCTTTAATGCAACGCCAGCGCTGCATTTAACATTGCAGTGGCCTGCAAAGTTATTTTAATGCGTTGCATCAGTTGCATTTAACATTTGAGTGGTTTTGCAAAATTATTGCAATTAATTTAATGCATATAACATCCATTGGGGGTCGCTAGATGACTTTAATGCAAGGCCACATCGCAGGGTGTTGCAATATTTCTTTAATGCAAGGCGATCACTGCATTTAACATTGCAGCAGCCTGAAAAGTCATCCTAATGCGATGCCGGGGGTAGTAAATACAATAATAATACTATAGTAATAATAATTTAACATTGCAGGAGCCTGCAAAGTTGTTCTAATGCGTTGCATTAATTGCATTTAACATTTGAGAGGTTTTGCAAAATTATTGCAATTAATTTTATTGCATTTAACATCCCAGGGGGTTGCAATATTGCTTTAATGCAACGCCAGCGCTGCATTTAACAATGCAGCAGCCTGCAAAGTTATCCTAATACGATGCATTAGTTGCATTTAACATTTGAGAGGTTTTGCAAAATTATTGCAATTAATTTTATTGCATTTAACATCCCAGGGGGTTGCAATATTGCTTTAATGCAACGGCAGCGCTGCATTTAACAATCCAGCAGCCTGCAAAGTTATCCTAATACGATGCATTAGTTGCATTTAACATTTGAGAGGTTTTGCAGGATGATTGCAATTAATTTAATGCATTTAACATCCACTGGGGGTCGCTAGATGACTTTAATGCAAGGCCATCACTGCATTTAACATTGCAGCAGCCTGCAAAGTTATCCTAATGCGATGCATTAGTCGCATTTAACATTTGAGAGGTTTTGCAGGATTATTATTGCATTTCACATCGCAGGGTGTTGCAATATTTCTTTAATGCAAGGCGATCACTGCATTTAACATTGCAGCAAGCCTGAAAAGTCATCCTAATGCGATGCATTTGTTGCATTTAACATTTGAGAGGTTTTGCAAAATTATTGCAATTAATTTAATGCAGAAAACATCCATTGGGGGTAGCTAGGTGACTTTAATGCAAGGCCATCACTGCATTTAACATTGCATTAGCCTGCAAAGTTATCCTAATACGATGGATTAGTTGCATTTAACATTTGAGTGGTTTTTGCAGGATTATTGCAATTAATTTAATGCATTTAACATCCATTGGGGGTCGCTAGATGACTTTAATGCAAGGCCATCACTGCATTTAACATTGCAGTAGCCTGCAAAGTTATCCTAATACGATGCATTAGTCACGTTTAACATTTGAGAGGTTTTGCAGGATTATTATTGCATTTCACATCGCAGGGTGTTGCAATATTTCTTTAATGCAAGGCGATCACTGCATTTAACATTGCAGCAGCCTGAAAAGTCATCCTAATACGATTCATTAGTTGCATTTAACATTTGAGAGGTTTTGCAGGATTATTGCAATTAATTTAATGCATTTAACATCCATTGGGGGTCGCTAGATGACTTTAATGCAAGGCCATCACTGCATTTAACATTGCAGCAGCCTGCAAAGTTATCCTAATACGATGCATTAGTCACGTTTAACATTTGAGAGGTTTTGCAGGATTATTATTGCATTTCACATCGCAGGGTGTTGCAATATTTCTTTAATGCAAGGCGATCACTGCATTTAACATTGCAGCAGTCTGAAAAGTCATCCTAATGCGATGCATTTGTTGCATTTAACATTTGAGAGGTTTTGCATGATTATTGCAACAGACCCAAACACAAACCCAAACACAAACCCAAACACAGACCCAAACACAAACCCAAACACAAACCCAAACACAGACCCAAACACAAACCCAAACACAAACCCAAACACAAACACAAACCCAAACACAAACACAAACACAAACACAAACCCAAACACAAACACAAACACAAACCCAAACCCAAACCCAAACACAAACACAAACACAAACCCAAACACAAACACAAACCCAAACACAAACACAGACTCAAACACAAACCCAAACACAAACACAGACCCAAACACAAACACAAACCCAAACACAGACCCAAACACAAACCCAAACACAAACACAAACCCAAACACAAACCCAAACACAGACCCAAACACAAACCCAAACACAGACCCAAACACAGACCCAAACACAGACCCAAACACAGACCCAAACACAAACCCAAACACAAACCCAAACACAAACCCAAACACAGACCCAAACACAAACCCAAACACAGACCCAAAGACAGACCCAAACACAGACCCAAACACAGACCCAAACACAGACCCAAACACAGACCCAAACACAAACCCACACACAGACACACACACAGACACACACACACACCCACACACAGACCACACACACACCCACACACACCCACACACACACAGACACACACACAGACCCACACACAGACCCACACACATCAGACACACTTCCCAGAAGCACTTCCACATGCCGGATAGTCTCCTCCCTGCCCTGGAGGTTCCGCTACGTGCCGGGGGTAGTAAATACAATAATAATACTATAGTAATAATAATTTATATTATTAATAATAATAAGAATTAATCAAAGATTGATTGATCGATCGGTGGGTGGATGGATGTCAGGAGGAACCGTTAACATTTGAGTGGTTTTGCATGATTATTGCAATTAATTTTATTGCATTAAACATGCCGGGAGGCTGCAATATTTCTTTAATGCAAGGCCATCACTGCATTTAACTTTGCAGCAGTCTGCAATGTTATCATAATACGATGCATTAGTCGCATTGAACATTTGAGAGATTTTGCATGATTATTACAATGATTTTAATGCGTTTAATACCCCAGAACAGCTGCAATTTTGCTTTAATGCAAGGCCTGCGCTGCATTTAACATTGCAGGAGCCTGCAAAGTTGTTCTAATGCGTTGCATTAATTGCATTTAACATTTGAGAGGTTTTGCAAAATGATTGCAATTAATTTTATTGCATTTAACATCCCAGGGGGTTGCAATATTGCTTTGATGCAACGCCAGCGCTGCGTGGGTGGATGGATGTCAGGAGGAACCGTTAACATTTGAGTGGTTTTGCATGATTATTGCAATTAATTTTATTGCATTAAACATGCCAGGAGGCTGCAATATTTCTTTAATGCAAGGCCATCACTGCATTTAACTTTGCAGCAGTCTGCAATGTTATCATAATACGATGCATTAGTCGCATTGAACATTTGAGAGATTTTGCATGATTATTACAATGATTTTAATGCGTTTAATACCTCAGAACAGCTGCAATTTTGCTTTAATGCACGGCCTGCGCTGCATTTAACATTGCAGGAGCCTGCAAAGTTGTTCTAATGCGTTGCATTAATTGCATTTAACATTTGAGAGGTTTTGCAAAATGATTGCAATTAATTTTATTGCATTTAACCTCCCAGGGGGTAGCAATATTGCTTTGATGCAACGCCAGCGCTGCATTTAACAATGCAGCAGCCAGCAAAGTTATCCTAATACGATGCATTAGTCGCATTTAACATTTGAGAGGTTTTGCAGGATTATTATTGCATTTCACATCGCAGGGTGTTGCAATATTTCTTTAATGCAAGGCGATCACTGCATTTAACATTGCAGCAGCCTGAAAAGTCATCCTAATGCGATGCATTTGTTGCATTTAACATTTGAGAGGTTTTGCAAAATTATTGCAATTAATTTAATGCATTTAACACCCACTGGGGGTCGCTAGATGACTTTAATGCAAGGCCATCACTGCATTTAACATTGCAGTAGCCTGCAAAGTTATCCTAATACAATGCATTAGTCACGTTTAACATTTGAGAGGTTTTGCAGGATTATTATTGCATTTCACATCGCAGGGTGTTGCAATATTTCTTTAATGCAAGGCGATCACTGCATTTAACATTGCAGCAGCCACAAAAGTCATGCTAATGCGATGCATTTGTTGCATTTAACATTTGAGAGGTTTTGCAAAATTATTGCAATTAATTTAATGCATATAACATCCATTGGGGGTCGCTAGATGACTTTAATGCAAGGCCATCACTGCATTTAACATTGCAGTAGCCTGCAAAGTTATCCTAATACGATGCATTAGTCACATTTAACATTTGAGAGGTTTTGCAGGATTATTATTGCATTTCACATCGCAGGGTGTTGCAATATTTCTTTAATGCAAGGCGATCACTGCATTTAACATTGCAGCAGCCTTAAAAGTCATCCTAATGCGATGCCGGGGGTAGTAAATACAATAATAATACTATAGTAACAATAATTTATATTATTAATAATAAGAATTAATCAAAGATTGATTGATTGATCGATCGGTGGGTGGGTGGGTGGATGTCA